>NW_015505776.1:255147-266065 GCF_001515645.1 Sinocyclocheilus grahami | reverse complement strand
TCTATTACTTGGGACATGTTGAAATTTGGAGTTCTTTTGGTGGACAAAAGTGTAGACTTTGTAGTAAATTGTTTACTCCTCATATTAAAATACTTTATTCACAAATGTAAAGTTCTGAAAACAGCACCCAATTGAACGTCTTTAAAAAGGAGCTTGCCATGTATACAGAGGTCCTGAAAATTATGAGAAGTGATAAAGCCAAGAAATTATTTGAATTGTTTAATAAGTGTGATTTTGTTTAATCCCCTACATTGTTTATGGTTGCATGAATATATTTTTATTTTATTTTATTTTATTTGGATTAATATCTTGTATGATGGTTTATTTCTCTGTTATAGTATGATTAATATGAATGTCTCAGTCTGTGAGGACTTACAGTTGTGGTTATGTTAGCCTATTTTGTTATGTTATGATGCTTGAAATGCAAAATAAAAAAATTTAAAATAAATAAATAAATAAATGCATTGCAAGAAAAAAAAAAGAAGAAGAAGAACCTTACCCTTTTGAGGGGACAGCCACATTCAACCCCACAATGCTCAGAAGTAGCTGCTATAAAGATCTCAATGATTTACAAACTATCAGAATTTATTATGCATTTTGCCATACAAATAACAACTGCACCAAATTGCATATTTTTGCGGAGCAAGATTATTATAGTTAAACTCCACTAAAACTAAATCAAAGATACATTTAGTTACTTGAAATAAAATAAAGATTGAATACAAATAAAATATACATAAATAAACCTATACTTCAGCCAATTGCCAAGGAAACATTTCTTATTGTCATTTAGTTGATGTATTAAAATAACTAAAACTGAAATAAAAATTCATTCAAAGTATATAAATGAAAATAAAACTAAGAAAAATACAGAAAAACACAAAGCAAAATTTCAACAAATAATTAATACATTTATTTATTTGTTAATAAACAGGACTGCGTGCGTCTTGCGGAAGAACATTGTAGCCGGAGCTACTTCCCTCTGTTTATGTCTATGGCGAATCACGCAGGTACGTGGCTACTCCGCAGCGGTACCTACCCGAACCAGTCTAAAATAGTCCGAATATAAACACTTATTATAGGTGTATCGTAGTGATTCAGGACAAGCCAAAAACACGGTTTGGAAATTATACGCTTATTATATACATTTTGTACATTTTGAACACAACAAATTTACGGACTGCAGCTTTAAACTGAAAACAAAAATAAATCTAAAAATAAAACATTTTTTAAAAATTATTATTATTATTGTAACTATAACTGACTGTTATGGCACATGGGCTTTACAGGTTAATACTGACACACCGGACTATCAAATAACATGCAATGCCCTAAAAGTATGCACATTTGTTGTAAATGTTGCGTGTGTATTAAAATAATTTGAAAGTAATGAGACTCCTTACTGCATTCTAGAGTATCTATAGGTGGAGGTAGTCACTGTTTAAGTTTGCGAACTGAATGAACTACAACAAGCAAAGAACTGAAAGGAATCGATGTTTGCATTTCGATTCATATTTGTTAAATGGATATTTTTATAGATAACATTTCGAATAATTTGCCATATAAAAGCGGTTTGTACTGCACTATATTGTAATACTCTTAAAAAAACTTTAATTTTCACTCAAACGTCACTTCCCAACCAGGAAGCGACGGCTGCAAGTAAACAGGACACGTACTCGGGTAATGCGATATTTCTTCCTTTAAATACGCTTATATGAACTGCAAATGAAATTAACCGCACATTCTATGGCAAGAAATATAGGATTGCATCAATTACAGTACAGTAATACAGTCTCAATTTCTTCCATTCCTCCTTAGTAATTCCCTTTGCCAAATGTTGACCTCAGTATACAGCAGCAATTGAGAGACAATTCAATTCAACAACTTCGAATATGGTATAAAGTATATAGTCCAGAATTATTTTGAGAAACATTACCCAAAATCAGTGTTTTTATTCACAGATTGATCCAAAGATCCTGAAACGGGATATGCAGGTGCAGCAGTATATATCCCATTGAGTGTTTTTTTTATATTAAGAAAAGAGAGTAACCAATCATTTGTCAGTATGTGCAACAGAATTATTGGCAATATTATTGACCCTGCAGTGGATAGAGGAGAAGAAAATAAATAACACTGCCATTGCATCTGATAGCTACTCATCACTTGAAAGTATCAAATCTGGCAGGTCATTGTTTAGGATGGATATTATCAATGAGATATTGTGTATGATGTACAATATAAAAGTTATGTGCATATCTACACGTTTCATTTGGGTTCCTGCTCATGTTGGTGTGGAGGGGAATGAGAAGGTGGATATTCTGGCTAAACAAACTCTAAGAATAAAGCAAGTAGATCTACAAGTCCCATTAATAAAGCAGAAGCTAAAGTACTTATTAGAACATATGCACAGTCAGTATGACAGGTATATTGGGATGACGATGAAACAGGTAGACATTTATACAATATACAAAAACAAGTCGGTGCTGGGAGGAGGGAGAGCAGGAATCGAAAAGAAGGAAGTATCCTAACTTGGATGAGAATAGGTCATACTGGACTTAACAGTCCATTATATAAAATTGGAAAACACCCAACTGGGGAATGAATACACTGCCAACAAGAAGCAGTTGATCATGTACTACTTCACTGTAGGAAATACAACATTGAGAGATGTCACCTTATTCATTGAAGAAGGTAAAACACCATGACTTTACTTTATCAGATCTATTAGGGAAAACAGCTAGTAAGATATTATTAAATGTTTAAAAGAAAGTAAATTAAATAAAAGAATGTAGTCTTTTTGATTTTTTTTTCCCTATTTTGTTTTATTTTCTAGTTTGTTTAGTTGTTTTGCTTGGTTTTTATGTTTTATTTTCATCCTATATACAAGCAAATATCCTGATCCATAGTCCAGTCCAGTCGGTGGCGGTAATGCACCAATAAGTTAGGCTGCCAACCGCCAATAAAAACCAAAAAAAAGAAGAAGTGCACATTCTTTTAACACGTTTTGAACAGTGCTTTAGATCTAAGTGTCATGATGTGGAATTTAATATAATGTATGTATTCTCACACCTTTACAAATTTGCTAACTATTTAGTTAAAGGCAACAATCAAAGATATGAGCAATAAATATAGTCAGTATTTTCTTAAAATACCAGGCAAAAGCAGTCTCAAAGACTTAACAACAAACACGAAAAAGCTTAATGTGAAATTATGAGTGTTTGTTTTATTTTCATTTTATAATTTGTGCTTTCCATAGATAATTCTGAAGTGTGAAACAAACATTATTCACAAAAGCATTTTGGAGATGTTTAGGTTTGAAGCAAACTCCAAATATCATGTTTACTTTGCAGGTGGAGATCACATCAGAGAGTATGAAACCTGACTGACACTGGTACACCATGGAGAAGTTCAGTATGAATTTTGGTGGAGGCTCGAGCAAGAAGGAACTGCTGGAAACCATCGAAGTGCAGAAGAAACAGCTTGTGAAGTATCAGACACGTTTTAAAGATGTTGTCAGAGCGTACCAAAGCCTACTTAAGGAAAAAGAGGCGTTGGAAGCCAGCCTGAAGGTTCTGACCATTTCGCAAGAAGTCGATTTAAGCCAGCTGTCTTTTGGTGGAGGTTCAGAAAACGCTGAACGACCTTTGCCCTCTGACCTTGGGGATGACCGATCTTCACTTCACAGCGAAGACAGCCTGGATACAGCAGCCTCTGTTGAAACGGCCACTAGCGTGACCAGCAACAGTACTAAAGGAGACCAAATAGAGGAGGACCAAAGCTGTGCTGTAGATGGAGCCACCGCTGGGACTGTCGCAAACGCGATGCCCCAGCTATCTGAGGAGGCGAGTGGGTCTGAAAGTGGTATCAGCTCCAGCAGCAGTGGATGTACGGAGATGCCGCCTCCTTCAGCGGACACAGACCGCCGTGTCATCCAACTAAAGACGCAGCTGTCCACTCTGACCAGTTCCTTAGCCACCGTCACTCAAGAAAAGTCCAGAATGGAAGCTTCATTCCAGGCGGACAAGCGCAAGATGAAGCAGGAACTGGAGGAGCTGCAGGCCAGGATGGAGGAAGAGCAGAAGCAGCACCAGGTGGAGATTCAGAGCCTGCAGGAGCAGCTGGCAGAGAGCAAAGCCCGTGTCATCACCCAGCAGCACGAACGGGAGCAGGAGCAGGGCGATCATGCGCTCATGCTCCGAGAGCTCCAGAAACTCCTGCAGGAGGAGAGGGGACTGAGACAGGATGCTGAACTCAAACTGGAGGATTCGCGAGAGGCGTTGGCTGAAGCCATGCAGGCGGCAGACCGAGGGATAGATTATGAAACGCAGCTGAAAGAGATCACTCAGGAACGAGAGGAGCTG
Organism: Sinocyclocheilus grahami; assembly: GCF_001515645.1. Lineage (NCBI taxonomy): Eukaryota > Metazoa > Chordata > Actinopteri > Cypriniformes > Cyprinidae > Sinocyclocheilus > Sinocyclocheilus grahami. The sequence goes on along the minus strand of NW_015505776.1, from coordinate 261,704 downwards.
AGGAAGAGCCTAAAGGCTGCAGCAGCGGAGAAGAGCAAACCTGATCCACGTGTTGAGGAGCTCCAGCAAGAGATTGCAGAGCTCAAAGCTCACTTCAACCAGCAACTTCAGCAGGAAATTAGAAAGGTACATTTAAAAGAGGTCGTATTTTACAGTTTTGCAATTTTACAAGTCCACGGAATGTTAGGTTTCCAGCATTTATTCATTCCACCCACTTGATTAAACTGGCTGCTAATTTTAAAATTGATTCACCCCTAGATAAACGTCTACTCACTTATTCTTAATTAATTAGACTGGCTGATATAATCAGTCTGTTGCAGGGGTGTCCAGTCCTGCTACTGGATAACCAATGACCTGTCGAGTTAAGATCCAATCTCAAACACGCTTGCCTGGAATTTTCTTGTAATGCTGAAGACCTTGATTAGTTGGTTTAGGTATGTTAAATTAAGATTGAAGCTAAACTCTACAGGATAGTCACCCTCCAGGTGCAGGATCAGACACCCCTGGTCTGATGCTAATCTAAACATTCTAATTTCCTTTGTGTATCTTTGCAGGTGGCACAAGCAGATGAGCGTCTCCAAGAACAGGCACAAATGGAGGAAGCACGAGTTGCCAGCCTTGAGGAGCGAGTGTCTGAGCTCTCCGAACTACTGGGTGCCTGCGAGAAGGCAAGACAGAAGGACCAACAAAACGCTCAGAGGCTGCGAGAACGCATCCTTCAACTCGACACTGAGAATAAAACCCTCGCCATCGCAGCAGTCAACAGGTCAACGACCTCCGATCTAAACATCGATGACACCAGCTTGAACGTGGACGTGTTAAAGGACAAACTCGAGAAGGTGAAGAAGCTACTCCTCCTGGCTGCGCAAAGATCTCAAGACCAGAGTCTGGACATCAAAAGGCTATTGGAAGGAGAAAAGGACCAGGAAGTCTCAGAGAGCGAGAAGGCATCAGTGCTTCACTACCAGCAAGAGCTCCGGCAGCTTAGGGAGGAGTTTGAGCGCTACAAAATGAGGGCGCAGGGTGTTCTGAAAAACAAGAACACAAAAGATGGCAACCAGGCCAAAGAGTTAGAAGAAGCACGTGACCAGCTGGCCGAGCTGAAGGAGAAGTACATCAACCTTCGTATAATTTCCGACGAAGCGGAAGTCCAGCACAAACGGGACCTGGAGGAGCGGCAACAAGCGCTTGTAGCACTCCAGCAGACCCACAAACAGGAAGTCGAGAGGCTGGAGGCTCAACACAGGGAGAACTTCTTGCGGCTTGAGGAAGAGTTGCACAAACAGAGAGATCGCACCATGGCTCTTCTTGCGGAAAAAGACCTTGAGCTGGAGCGACTCCGGGCGGCCACGGTGATCGGCTTTGGAAGGCAAGCTACAAATAACAGCACAGCGATAGAAGGAGGTGACCTAGAGGAAGATGATCCAGAACAAGAAAGCGACATTATTGCTCAAGCTCTAAAACTAGCTGGGCCCAACGAGCCGACTTTATTGTTGTACGCTGAACAGCTGGCACGCAAGGAGGTGGATGTGGCCGCCTTGCGCAAACAAAAGCATCATCTAGAGGAAGACTTGCATCAGCTACAAGGAAAGCTGATTGCTAATGGCGAGAGGCATGAAGAAGAGGTCGCTGAGCTACGGTGTGAGTTGGACAAGCGTATTCGGGACCAGGGGAGAGATGGGGCCAACCTTGAGTATCTCAAGAACGTCATTTATAGGTTTCTCACGCTCCATGACACCAGAGGGCGCCAGCAGACGCTCACGGCCATTTTGACTATTTTGCACTTTAGTCCTCAAGAGAAACAAGCTGTGCTGAAGCAGCAACACCACAGTTGGTGGATGACAGGGATGAGATGATGCAAACGACTTGTGCTGAGATATTCATTTATTTTTATTGACCACTTTTTTTGTGTGCAGTGTGAGAAGGTATATCAGAAGCAACAATGTGGATATGTTTCCGATAATGACATATGTACTCCAACTATTGCATGACAGGATACTACACAGTCTATGAATGATTTGAATCCAGTATTGGATCATGTAACACAGTTAACCAGTCATCCAGAACTTCCCTCCTGTGTGTGCAACAGAATTAGATCTTGACACTATTGTCATTTATTTTGTATAATAACTGGAGACGTAATGTAACACTATTTGGTTAATTTGAAAGGTTAACATCTACAGAAGGGGTTGTGCCAAAGAAAATGTTCTTAAAAAGCTCTAACAGGCTTTTATGAGGGAATCTAGCAAGTAATGCCTTCAGACAGCGGCACTTTTCCTATATTGTCGTGAGGAACTCCATGTATATATTTAACACAAAGCTAATTCCAGGGTTTTTATTGGGAATATGTATTAATTTAATATATATATATATATATCAACAGTTGCTTTGAGTTTGTAAACCTATATCAGTTTGAATTTTATCTTAAGAAAGATGTGAGCTACTTTATCATCATACAGATTTTTTGGGGGATATATTGTAGTAAGCTCTGTTTTTTTCCTGACAGCCTAGGGCAGGGCTGCCCAAACACGGTCCTGGAGGGCCGGTGTCCTGCAGAGTTTAGCTCCAACTTGCCTCAACACACCTGCCTTTAAGTTTCTAGTATGCCTAGTAAGAGCTTGATTAGCTGGTTCAGGTGTCTTTAATTGGGGTTGGAGCTAAACTCTTCAGGACACCGGCCCTCCAGGACCGAGCTTGGACACCCCTGGCCTAGGGCATTTGATGACTACACTGATATTCCTTTATATAAGCTGTACATATGCTTGTACATATGCTTTTTTGAGAAAACTAATTACAGATCATTTTCACGCTTATCTTGGTTTGTCTTATAAATTTGATCAGTCAGGTAAATGTGTATTTTCAATTTTGACCAAAACAAACTATTTTGCTCTCTTCAGCATTTTATTTTAAATTAAATTAGTGTATTAATACAATATATACATTTAAAAACATTTATTTTTCAACTTACAATTTGTAAAATCCATCACTCCACTGTCTAAGCAACTCAGCAAAAATTTCAAAAAATAAAAATTCAGTCACACAACACAATCATTTCAAGATGGTTTTTTTATTTTAATGTTTCAGCTTCTAGTATTATTTAAATAAGCTGGAATAATCATGTCAATAAAAAAAAACTTGAAAATGTTTTTTTCTCTACTACCAATTGCTTAGTTGATTATTATATATTATAAAATATATATTATAAAAACTAAACTACAGTATATTGAGGAATCTGCAATGTGTGTACTTGTTATTAAAACATAGGCACTCCTTGCATAATTTAAAACCGTGGCTGAATATGAAATACAATACTACTCTTTAATATTTCTGCAAATAAATAATCAAGAGTAGTATATTTAAATTCAGCCAGTATTTTCAGTCTTGGTGTTTCCCAGCTGCACATTTTGTATGTGGCTCCACTGATACACTCTGTTAAGTTTATGAACACTACTAATAAGCAGATGAGTCGAATCAGGTGCATCACATCAGGAAGTCTTCCCAAAATGTGCAGTGTTGAGGGGTTTCTCAAGGTCTACGACTGAGTAACACATTTGAATAAGCATATGGCTAAAATATAATTTACATCCAAACGCTTACTGCTGTTCTGTTCAAAGATGTACTTTAATAAAACAATCCCAACCATAAAAACATATGGCTCTTTCAAATAAACATTTTATAATACTGCAGAAGTGGCAAATTTTAAAATGAAACTTAGAACCATTTCAGTGAATGGAAAGATAAATAATCAAACACAAAAATCACAGAATAGGCACCTACACAAACTACAACTGAAAAAATCTAAATATGAATAAAATGTTCAGCATGAGGTTCAAAACTGAATCAAGAGTGCCATAGCACAACTAAAGAGAACAACCAACATTTCCTTTTCAAATAAGGTTCAGGTTGTATAAAAAAAAAGGAACATTCATGACTGGCAAACACATTATATACAGACGGAGTGAGTAGCTTATACATGATTGTATTGCGTATTAATGGCATTGAATTTGACATTCTCCAATCACAAAACTATTTACGAAACATCATTTAATTCTCTCATGTGACCAAGTTCACTGCCACTGCTCAGTCGTTCATAAATCCCATTATATATAATAAATTAAAATCTGTCTAGTATTAGATAAATCTTAATCCAGAGTATGTTAATCCGGAGTCTGTTAATCCAGCCCTCAATAAAATCAAATCTAAATGGTTAAAAAATTGCCTGGACAGTCAGCTTCTAATATAAAAATAATAAAAACTGGCCAAACGACACAGTATAGGTGTACCTGTGCAAAGGTAAAAGATCAGGTAAGGTATAAAATAAATAAATAATAGCCAAAAGTGCTGCAGTGTCTTTTTAATGGGTCAGGTATGCCAATGAGCTTCAAAATGTCCCTAAATAACTAAAAACCATCACTGGAATAAAAGCATTGATATTTAATAAATAATCATAAAAGCATCTTAAATGAACATGTCATACATACTTATGAACGTCACTGCATGTGCTAAATACATGCTGCATATTCCAATTAAAAGTCAATTTGTTCATCCTTTAATTAATCTACTTGACTAAATGTTGATTTATAAAATTAATGTCATGCAGTGCTAACTGACTGCAGGCTTTAAATACTTGGTGCATGTTAAATTTAGCAGACATCTAAAATCTGGTGTAAAGTCTAGCTGAGGAATTAAAATGATTTTAATCGAAGTATCAATGTTTTCTGTGTTCTTCATGTGTCATCTATGACCTCATATAGCAGCAGTATCTGTTGTTTCTCTCCAGTACTGTACATCCAAAATGAAAGGCCTCTCAGGTAGTGTATGGGTTTACCTGGGTTGATAGCTGTGCGGGTGTTATGGGTTCATATATAGCTGGTATATTCTAGACAGACAGTCTATGTATGTATCAGTGGATCTGCTGGTCAGTGTTGTTCACGTGGGTCTGATTGTCATTGTCTGTGTAATAATGTCTGTAGATCCTCTGGCAAGGAGCTGATGATGGTCTGGATGGACTGCTCTAATCTCACTAGAAGTTCTTCTTTCACCGGAAGCTGGTGTTTTCGAGCTCTCATCTGGGTAGGACATACAGAAGAAGAGATATAAGGCACATGTTTTATTGTAAAAAACAAACAATTCACTTTTATCCCCATCATATTCAAAAAGCGGCGGTTTTTAACTGTTTTACTCACCAGTTTCTCCCGAAGCTTCAGGATGAGGTCAACAATCTCCACCTCTGATTTGTCTTTGGTCCATGTCAGCAGATCCTGAATTAAATGAAAACAAAACAAATTAAATGAACCAAAATTCATGAATTAAAATTACAGTTATTATTTACTTACCCTTATGTTGTTCTGAACCTGTAGGATTTCCTTTCTGTGGAGCACAAAAGAAGGATTTCGGTCGCGCTTTTCCATGCAACTAAAAACAGACTGAAATTGAAGTCGTTATTTACTGAAAATCTTCACATCCTGTTATCTTTGGTTTATTAAAGTTCATTCGAGAAATAGAGACGCGAACCAATCATTCCTTTGAGGATAATCAGTTGATCCAGAGTCACAAAACCTGAATGATTTTTGAATGATCTAGTCACAATAGTTAACAGCAGACTGGAGGTGAAGATTCTGTAAATAACAACTTAAATTTCAGTCCGTTCCTCTTAGCGATCATATAGTTTATAAAGACGCACAGGGTTGGCCACCCCACTCACAACTGCTGCTTCTGTCTCTTTTTTCTTGAAAATAATTGCATTTATTTAGACGCCGAACATCTTTACGACCACATCAAACGGGAGACTTTTCAGGAGAGCACTCCAATTTTGCCTCAGCACCAGGCGCTAGTCAAACGAGCGCGGAAAAAGATAATGCGGCTACGTGCGATTTAGCCTATATAATTTCATATTAAAGTGCAAAAGAAATTACGAGCATGTAATGTCGTAGTTATGTCGTCAGTAAACTGAAGTTACCAAAAAGATGATTAAAGCTGCCTTAAAACTGTGCATGTAAGTATTTGTTATATAGGAGTCACATTTAAGAACATGTCTCTGAAATGCAGTGGTTTTCAAAACTGTCCTGGAGCAGCAGCACTGCCTCCCTCATCTAACACACCCGATTCAACTCATCAGCTCATTAATAGAGACTTTAAGACCTGAAGTGGGTCAGAAAAGGTAAAGAGTTGTGAGAAAATACGATGCGTGTCAGATCCACGTCATGTTCAGCAGCGGCAGCTCTTAAAGCAGCCAAAATAACCTAATAACCCAGCTGCTGTGAATCAAAGAACAAAAGAAAAAAATAATAGGAAATCAATAACTTTTGTAGCTTTAAGGATTTATCTATATTTAATTTAGAATTTAGTGTTTGACAACTTTATTCAATTTCTGTGTATTTCCTACTTGCTGAAGGGCACAGGTAGCTAAATATGACATTATAATGGGTTTATGTGAAGATTGTTTTAAGTTCACTTAAATTAGAAGTTATTTTTTAAAGGTTAATAAATGTTCAAATTGATAGCTCTCAATTATACTACTATAGTTAATGGTTAAATATTAGAGAGAGAAAAAAAAA
>NW_015505776.1:251319-252652 GCF_001515645.1 Sinocyclocheilus grahami | reverse complement strand
CCCCACTCACAACTGCTGCTTCTGTCTCTTTTTTCTTGAAAATAATTGCATTTATTTAGACGCCGAACATCTTTACGACCACATCAAACGGGAGACTTTTCAGGAGAGCACTCCAATTTTGCCTCAGCACCAGGCGCTAGTCAAACGAGCGCGGAAAAAGATAATGCGGCTACGTGCGATTTAGCCTATATAATTTCATATTAAAGTGCAAAAGAAATTACGAGCATGTAATGTCGTAGTTATGTCGTCAGTAAACTGAAGTTACCAAAAAGATGATTAAAGCTGCCTTAAAACTGTGCATGTAAGTATTTGTTATATAGGAGTCACATTTAAGAACATGTCTCTGAAATGCAGTGGTTTTCAAAACTGTCCTGGAGCAGCAGCACTGCCTCCCTCATCTAACACACCCGATTCAACTCATCAGCTCATTAATAGAGACTTTAAGACCTGAAGTGGGTCAGAAAAGGTAAAGAGTTGTGAGAAAATACGATGCGTGTCAGATCCACGTCATGTTCAGCAGCGGCAGCTCTTAAAGCAGCCAAAATAACCTAATAACCCAGCTGCTGTGAATCAAAGAACAAAAGAAAAAAATAATAGGAAATCAATAACTTTTGTAGCTTTAAGGATTTATCTATATTTAATTTAGAATTTAGTGTTTGAAAACTTTATTCAATTTCTGTGTATTTCCTACTTGCTGAAGGGCACAGGTAGCTAAATATGACATTATAATGGGTTTATGTGAAGATTGTTTTAAGTTCACTTAAATTTGAAGTTATTTTTTAAAGGTTAATAAATGTTCAAATTGATAGCTCTCAATTATACTACTATAGTTAATGGTTAAATATTAGAGAGAGAAAAAAAAAACAATTTCATAGAGACATCAGTAGTGATACCCGCCTTCAGTCATAAAAAAAGATGCCATTAAACAAATATAGTGTATGTTGCTTCTACATTAATTTGAAGATTGAATGCAAAATTATTGCAATATAAAAGTATATTTAAAAACATTAATGTTAGGTGGGATTAAATCGCGATTAATTTCAGAAGTGCAATTAATTAGTAATTTTTTAATCCATTGACAGCACTATTTAAATATATTTTCAAATGTAGTTTATTAATGTAATGGTAAAGCTGAATTTTCAGCAGCCATTACTCCAGTCTTCAATGGCACATGATCCTTCAGAAAATATTAAAAGAAACATTTAATATTATTATCAATGTTAAAAACAACTGTGGAGCTTAATATTTTTGTGGAAATCACAATATATTTAGTTTAGGATTTTTTTTTGATGAATAGAAAGTAAAAAAAAAAAAAACTGCATTTATTTGAAAC
>NW_015505776.1:233263-250872 GCF_001515645.1 Sinocyclocheilus grahami | reverse complement strand
CCCCACTCACAACTGCTGCTTCTGTCTCTTTTTTCTTGAAAATAATTGCATTTATTTAGACGCCGAACATCTTTACGACCACATCAAACGGGAGACTTTTCAGGAGAGCACTCCAATTTTGCCTCAGCACCAGGCGCTAGTCAAACGAGCGCGGAAAAAGATAATGCGGCTACGTGCGATTTAGCCTATATAATTTCATATTAAAGTGCAAAAGAAATTACGAGCATGTAATGTCGTAGTTATGTCGTCAGTAAACTGAAGTTACCAAAAAGATGATTAAAGCTGCCTTAAAACTGTGCATGTAAGTATTTGTTATATAGGAGTCACATTTAAGAACATGTCTCTGAAATGCAGTGGTTTTCAAAACTGTCCTGGAGCAGCAGCACTGCCTCCCTCATCTAACACACCCGATTCAACTCATCAGCTCATTAATAGAGACTTTAAGACCTGAAGTGGGTCAGAAAAGGTAAAGAGTTGTGAGAAAATACGATGCGTGTCAGATCCACGTCATGTTCAGCAGCGGCAGCTCTTAAAGCAGCCAAAATAACCTAATAACCCAGCTGCTGTGAATCAAAGAACAAAAGAAAAAAATAATAGGAAATCAATAACTTTTGTAGCTTTAAGGATTTATCTATATTTAATTTAGAATTTAGTGTTTGACAACTTTATTCAATTTCTGTGTATTTCCTACTTGCTGAAGGGCACAGGTAGCTAAATATGACATTATAATGGGTTTATGTGAAGATTGTTTTAAGTTCACTTAAATTAGAAGTTATTTTTTAAAGGTTAATAAATGTTCAAATTGATAGCTCTCAATTATACTACTATAGTTAATGGTTAAATATTAGAGAGAGAAAAAAAAACAATTTCATAGAGACATCAGTAGTGATACCCGCCTTCAGTCATAAAAAAGATGCCATTAAACAAATATAGTGTATGTTGCTTCTACATTAATTTGAAGATTGAATGCAAAATTATTGCAATATAAAAGTATATTTAAAAAAATTAATGTTAGGTGGGATTAAATTCAGAAGTGCAATTAATTAGTAATTTTTTAATCCATTGACAGCACTATTTAAATATATTTTCAAATGTAGTTTATTAATGTAATGGTAAAGCTGAATTTTCAGCAGCCATTACTCCAGTCTTCAATGGCACATGATCCTTCAGAAAATATTAAAAGAAACATTTAATATTATTATCAATGTTAAAAACAACTGTGGAGCTTAATATTTTTGTGGAAATCACAATATATTTAGTTTAGGATTTTTTTTTTGATGAATAGAAAGTAAAAAAAAAAAAAACTGCATTTATTTGAAACATTTTTGTAACATTATAAATGTATTTACAGTCAATTTTCTTCAACTTGATGCATACTTGCTAAATAAAAGCATTCATTTCTTTCAAACTGTCTGACATCAAACTTTTTAACGGTAGTGTTAGTTATACAGACTACTGTTATTATCCTTTTATGATGCTTTTTACGGTGCTTTTGCATCCTTTTAGAAGCTTCAAAGCCTTTGTTTACATTTAGTGTAATTGCATGGAAAAGAGCGACCAGTTCAATTCCTCAGGATTCCTCTTTTTGTGTTAAACAGAAGAAAAAGTCATACAGGTTTGGAACGACTTGAGGGTGTATCATTTTTGGGTGAACGAATCCTTTAAACATTCTTTTATTTGCACAAAATTTCTGAACTGATAACAATAATAACATTTAAAAAGTAAAGGAATTTAATATAATGTATGTATTCTCACACCTTTACAAATTTGCTAACTATTTAGTTAAAGGCAACAATCAAAGATATGAGCAATAAATATAGTCAGTATTTTCTTAAAATACCAGGCAAAAGCAGTCTCAAAGACTTAACAACAAACACGAAAAAGCTTAATGTGAAATTATGAGTGTTTGTTTTATTTTCATTTTATAATTTGTGCTTTCCATAGATAATTCTGAAGTGTGAAACAAACATTATTCACAAAAGCATTTTGGAGATGTTTAGGTTTGAAGCAAACTCCAAATATCATGTTTACTTTGCAGGTGGAGATCACATCAGAGAGTATGAAACCTGACTGACACTGGTACACCATGGAGAAGTTCAGTATGAATTTTGGTGGAGGCTCGAGCAAGAAGGAACTGCTGGAAACCATCGAAGTGCAGAAGAAACAGCTTGTGAAGTATCAGACACGTTTTAAAGATGTTGTCAGAGCGTACCAAAGCCTACTTAAGGAAAAAGAGGCGTTGGAAGCCAGCCTGAAGGTTCTGACCATTTCGCAAGAAGTCGATTTAAGCCAGCTGTCTTTTGGTGGAGGTTCAGAAAACGCTGAACGACCTTTGCCCTCTGACCTTGGGGATGACCGATCTTCACTTCACAGCGAAGACAGCCTGGATACAGCAGCCTCTGTTGAAACGGCCACTAGCGTGACCAGCAACAGTACTAAAGGAGACCAAATAGAGGAGGACCAAAGCTGTGCTGTAGATGGAGCCACCGCTGGGACTGTCGCAAACGCGATGCCCCAGCTATCTGAGGAGGCGAGTGGGTCTGAAAGTGGTATCAGCTCCAGCAGCAGTGGATGTACGGAGATGCCGCCTCCTTCAGCGGACACAGACCGCCGTGTCATCCAACTAAAGACGCAGCTGTCCACTCTGACCAGTTCCTTAGCCACCGTCACTCAAGAAAAGTCCAGAATGGAAGCTTCATTCCAGGCGGACAAGCGCAAGATGAAGCAGGAACTGGAGGAGCTGCAGGCCAGGATGGAGGAAGAGCAGAAGCAGCACCAGGTGGAGATTCAGAGCCTGCAGGAGCAGCTGGCAGAGAGCAAAGCCCGTGTCATCACCCAGCAGCACGAACGGGAGCAGGAGCAGGGCGATCATGCGCTCATGCTCCGAGAGCTCCAGAAACTCCTGCAGGAGGAGAGGGGACTGAGACAGGATGCTGAACTCAAACTGGAGGATTCGCGAGAGGCGTTGGCTGAAGCCATGCAGGCGGCAGACCGAGGGATAGATTATGAAACGCAGCTGAAAGAGATCACTCAGGAACGAGAGGAGCTGAGGAAGAGCCTAAAGGCTGCAGCAGCGGAGAAGAGCAAACCTGATCCACGTGTTGAGGAGCTCCAGCAAGAGATTGCAGAGCTCAAAGCTCACTTCAACCAGCAACTTCAGCAGGAAATTAGAAAGGTACATTTAAAAGAGGTCGTATTTTACAGTTTTGCAATTTTACAAGTCCACGGAATGTTAGGTTTCCAGCATTTATTCATTCCACCCACTTGATTAAACTGGCTGCTAATTTTAAAATTGATTCACCCCTAGATAAACGTCTACTCACTTATTCTTAATTAATTAGACTGGCTGATATAATCAGTCTGTTGCAGGGGTGTCCAGTCCTGCTACTGGATAACCAATGACCTGTCGAGTTAAGATCCAATCTCAAACACGCTTGCCTGGAATTTTCTTGTAATGCTGAAGACCTTGATTAGTTGGTTTAGGTATGTTAAATTAAGATTGAAGCTAAACTCTACAGGATAGTCACCCTCCAGGTGCAGGATCAGACACCCCTGGTCTGATGCTAATCTAAACATTCTAATTTCCTTTGTGTATCTTTGCAGGTGGCACAAGCAGATGAGCGTCTCCAAGAACAGGCACAAATGGAGGAAGCACGAGTTGCCAGCCTTGAGGAGCGAGTGTCTGAGCTCTCCGAACTACTGGGTGCCTGCGAGAAGGCAAGACAGAAGGACCAACAAAACGCTCAGAGGCTGCGAGAACGCATCCTTCAACTCGACACTGAGAATAAAACCCTCGCCATCGCAGCAGTCAACAGGTCAACGACCTCCGATCTAAACATCGATGACACCAGCTTGAACGTGGACGTGTTAAAGGACAAACTCGAGAAGGTGAAGAAGCTACTCCTCCTGGCTGCGCAAAGATCTCAAGACCAGAGTCTGGACATCGAAAGGCTACTGGAAGGAGAAAAGAACCAGGAAGTCTCAGAGAGCGAGAAGGCATCAGTGCTTCACTACCAGCAAGAGCTCCGGCAGCTTAGGGAGGAGTTTGAGCGCTACAAAATGAGGGCGCAGGGTGTTCTGAAAAACAAGAACACAAAAGATGGCAACCAGGCCAAAGAGTTAGAAGAAGCACGTGACCAGCTGGCCGAGCTGAAGGAGAAGTACATCAACCTTCGTATAATTTCCGACGAAGCGGAAGTCCAGCACAAACGGGACCTGGAGGAGCGGCAACAAGCGCTTGTAGCACTCCAGCAGACCCACAAACAGGAAGTCGAGAGGCTGGAGGCTCAACACAGGGAGAACTTCTTGCGGCTTGAGGAAGAGTTGCACAAACAGAGAGATCGCACCATGGCTCTTCTTGCGGAAAAAGACCTTGAGCTGGAGCGACTCCGGGCGGCCACGGTGATCGGCTTTGGAAGGCAAGCTACAAATAACAGCACAGCGATAGAAGGAGGTGACCTAGAGGAAGATGATCCAGAACAAGAAAGCGACATTATTGCTCAAGCTCTAAAACTAGCTGGGCCCAACGAGCCGACTTTATTGTTGTACGCTGAACAGCTGGCACGCAAGGAGGTGGATGTGGCCGCCTTGCGCAAACAAAAGCATCATCTAGAGGAAGACTTGCATCAGCTACAAGGAAAGCTGATTGCTAATGGCGAGAGGCATGAAGAAGAGGTCGCTGAGCTACGGTGTGAGTTGGACAAGCGTATTCGGGACCAGGGGAGAGATGGGGCCAACCTTGAGTATCTCAAGAACGTCATTTATAGGTTTCTCACGCTCCATGACACCAGAGGGCGCCAGCAGACGCTCACGGCCATTTTGACTATTTTGCACTTTAGTCCTCAAGAGAAACAAGCTGTGCTGAAGCAGCAACACCACAGTTGGTGGATGACAGGGATGAGATGATGCAAACGACTTGTGCTGAGATATTCATTTATTTTTATTGACCACTTTTTTTGTGTGCAGTGTGAGAAGGTATATCAGAAGCAACAATGTGGATATGTTTCCGATAATGACATATGTACTCCAACTATTGCATGACAGGATACTACACAGTCTATGAATGATTTGAATCCAGTATTGGATCATGTAACACAGTTAACCAGTCATCCAGAACTTCCCTCCTGTGTGTGCAACAGAATTAGATCTTGACACTATTGTCATTTATTTTGTATAATAACTGGAGACGTAATGTAACACTATTTGGTTAATTTGAAAGGTTAACATCTACAGAAGGGGTTGTGCCAAAGAAAATGTTCTTAAAAAGCTCTAACAGGCTTTTATGAGGGAATCTAGCAAGTAATGCCTTCAGACAGCGGCACTTTTCCTATATTGTCGTGAGGAACTCCATGTATATATTTAACACAAAGCTAATTCCAGGGTTTTTATTGGGAATATGTATTAATTTAATATATATATATATATATCAACAGTTGCTTTGAGTTTGTAAACCTATATCAGTTTGAATTTTATCTTAAGAAAGATGTGAGCTACTTTATCATCATACAGATTTTTTGGGGGATATATTGTAGTAAGCTCTGTTTTTTTCCTGACAGCCTAGGGCAGGGCTGCCCAAACACGGTCCTGGAGGGCCGGTGTCCTGCAGAGTTTAGCTCCAACTTGCCTCAACACACCTGCCTTTAAGTTTCTAGTATGCCTAGTAAGAGCTTGATTAGCTGGTTCAGGTGTCTTTAATTGGGGTTGGAGCTAAACTCTTCAGGACACCGGCCCTCCAGGACCGAGCTTGGACACCCCTGGCCTAGGGCATTTGATGACTACACTGATATTCCTTTATATAAGCTGTACATATGCTTGTACATATGCTTTTTTGAGAAAACTAATTACAGATCATTTTCACGCTTATCTTGGTTTGTCTTATAAATTTGATCAGTCAGGTAAATGTGTATTTTCAATTTTGACCTAAACAAACTATTTTGCTCTCTTCAGCATTTTATTTTAAATTAAATTAGTGTATTAATACAATATATACATTTAAAAACATTTATTTTTCAACTTACAATTTGTAAAATCCATCACTCCACTGTCTAAGCAACTCAGCAAAAATTTCAAAAAATAAAAATTCAGTCACACAACACAATCATTTCAAGATGGTTTTTTTATTTTAATGTTTCAGCTTCTAGTATTATTTAAATAAGCTGGAATAATCATGTCAATAAAAAAAAACTTGAAAATGTTTTTTTCTCTACTACCAAGTGCTTAGTTGATTATTATATATTATAAAATATATATTATAAAAACTAAACTACAGTATATTGAGGAATCTGCAATGTGTGTACTTGTTATTAAAACATAGGCACTCCTTGCATAATTTAAAACCGTGGCTGAATATGAAATACAATACTACTCTTTAATATTTCTGCAAATAAATAATCAAGAGTAGTATATTTAAATTCAGCCAGTATTTTCAGTCTTGGTGTTTCCCAGCTGCACATTTTGTATGTGGCTCCACTGATACACTCTGTTAAGTTTATGAACACTACTAATAAGCAGATGAGTCGAATCAGGTGCATCACATCAGGAAGTCTTCCCAAAATGTGCAGTGTTGAGGGGTTTCTCAAGGTCTACGACTGAGTAACACATTTGAATAAGCATATGGCTAAAATATAATTTACATCCAAACGCTTACTGCTGTTCTGTTCAAAGATGTACTTTAATAAAACAATCCCAACCATAAAAACATATGGCTCTTTCAAATAAACATTTTATAATACTGCAGAAGTGGCAAATTTTAAAATGAAACTTAGAACCATTTCAGTGAATGGAAAGATAAATAATCAAACACAAAAATCACAGAATAGGCACCTACACAAACTACAACTGAAAAAATCTAAATATGAATAAAATGTTCAGCATGAGGTTCAAAACTGAATCAAGAGTGCCATAGCACAACTAAAGAGAACAACCAACATTTCCTTTTCAAATAAGGTTCAGGTTGTATAAAAAAAAAGGAACATTCATGACTGGCAAACACATTATATACAGACGGAGTGAGTAGCTTATACATGATTGTATTGCGTATTAATGGCATTGAATTTGACATTCTCCAATCACAAAACTATTTACGAAACATCATTTAATTCTCTCATGTGACCAAGTTCACTGCCACTGCTCAGTCGTTCATAAATCCCATTATATATAATAAATTAAAATCTGTCTAGTATTAGATAAATCTTAATCCAGAGTATGTTAATCCGGAGTCTGTTAATCCAGCCCTCAATAAAATCAAATCTAAATGGTTAAAAAATTGCCTGGACAGTCAGCTTCTAATATAAAAATAATAAAAACTGGCCAAACGACACAGTATAGGTGTACCTGTGCAAAGGTAAAAGATCAGGTAAGGTATAAAATAAATAAATAATAGCCAAAAGTGCTGCAGTGTCTTTTTAATGGGTCAGGTATGCCAATGAGCTTCAAAATGTCCCTAAATAACTAAAAACCATCACTGGAATAAAAGCATTGATATTTAATAAATAATCATAAAAGCATCTTAAATGAACATGTCATACATACTTATGAACGTCACTGCATGTGCTAAATACATGCTGCATATTCCAATTAAAAGTCAATTTGTTCATCCTTTAATTAATCTACTTGACTAAATGTTGATTTATAAAATTAATGTCATGCAGTGCTAACTGACTGCAGGCTTTAAATACTTGGTGCATGTTAAATTTAGCAGACATCTAAAATCTGGTGTAAAGTCTAGCTGAGGAATTAAAATGATTTTAATCGAAGTATCAATGTTTTCTGTGTTCTTCATGTGTCATCTATGACCTCATATAGCAGCAGTATCTGTTGTTTCTCTCCAGTACTGTACATCCAAAATGAAAGGCCTCTCAGGTAGTGTATGGGTTTACCTGGGTTGATAGCTGTGCGGGTGTTATGGGTTCATATATAGCTGGTATATTCTAGACAGACAGTCTATGTATGTATCAGTGGATCTGCTGGTCAGTGTTGTTCACGTGGGTCTGATTGTCATTGTCTGTGTAATAATGTCTGTAGATCCTCTGGCAAGGAGCTGATGATGGTCTGGATGGACTGCTCTAATCTCACTAGAAGTTCTTCTTTCACCGGAAGCTGGTGTTTTCGAGCTCTCATCTGGGTAGGACATACAGAAGAAGAGATATAAGGCACATGTTTTATTGTAAAAAACAAACAATTCACTTTTATCCCCATCATATTCAAAAAGCGGCGGTTTTTAACTGTTTTACTCACCAGTTTCTCCCGAAGCTTCAGGATGAGGTCAACAATCTCCACCTCTGATTTGTCTTTGGTCCATGTCAGCAGATCCTGAATTAAATGAAAACAAAACAAATTAAATGAACCAAAATTCATGAATTAAAATTACAGTTATTATTTACTTACCCTTATGTTGTTCTGAACCTGTAGGATTTCCTTTCTGTGGAGCACAAAAGAAGGATTTCGGTCGCGCTTTTCCATGCAACTAAAAACAGACTGAAATTGAAGTCGTTATTTACTGAAAATCTTCACATCCTGTTATCTTTGGTTTATTAAAGTTCATTCGAGAAATAGAGACGCGAACCAATCATTCCTTTGAGGATAATCAGTTGATCCAGAGTCACAAAACCTGAATGATTTTTGAATGATCTAGTCACAATAGTTAACAGCAGACTGGAGGTGAAGATTCTGTAAATAACAACTTAAATTTCAGTCCGTTCCTCTTAGCGATCATATAGTTTATAAAGACGCACAGGGTTGGCCACCCCACTCACAACTGCTGCTTCTGTCTCTTTTTTCTTGAAAATAATTGCATTTATTTAGACGCCGAACATCTTTACGACCACATCAAACGGGAGACTTTTCAGGAGAGCACTCCAATTTTGCCTCAGCACCAGGCGCTAGTCAAACGAGCGCGGAAAAAGATAATGCGGCTACGTGCGATTTAGCCTATATAATTTCATATTAAAGTGCAAAAGAAATTACGAGCATGTAATGTCGTAGTTATGTCGTCAGTAAACTGAAGTTACCAAAAAGATGATTAAAGCTGCCTTAAAACTGTGCATGTAAGTATTTGTTATATAGGAGTCACATTTAAGAACATGTCTCTGAAATGCAGTGGTTTTCAAAACTGTCCTGGAGCAGCAGCACTGCCTCCCTCATCTAACACACCCGATTCAACTCATCAGCTCATTAATAGAGACTTTAAGACCTGAAGTGGGTCAGAAAAGGTAAAGAGTTGTGAGAAAATACGATGCGTGTCAGATCCACGTCATGTTCAGCAGCGGCAGCTCTTAAAGCAGCCAAAATAACCTAATAACCCAGCTGCTGTGAATCAAAGAACAAAAGAAAAAAATAATAGGAAATCAATAACTTTTGTAGCTTTAAGGATTTATCTATATTTAATTTAGAATTTAGTGTTTGACAACTTTATTCAATTTCTGTGTATTTCCTACTTGCTGAAGGGCACAGGTAGCTAAATATGACATTATAATGGGTTTATGTGAAGATTGTTTTAAGTTCACTTAAATTAGAAGTTATTTTTTAAAGGTTAATAAATGTTCAAATTGATAGCTCTCAATTATACTACTATAGTTAATGGTTAAATATTAGAGAGAGAAAAAAAAACAATTTCATAGAGACATCAGTAGTGATACCCGCCTTCAGTCATAAAAAAGATGCCATTAAACAAATATAGTGTATGTTGCTTCTACATTAATTTGAAGATTGAATGCAAAATTATTGCAATATAAAAGTATATTTAAAAAAATTAATGTTAGGTGGGATTAAATTCAGAAGTGCAATTAATTAGTAATTTTTTAATCCATTGACAGCACTATTTAAATATATTTTCAAATGTAGTTTATTAATGTAATGGTAAAGCTGAATTTTCAGCAGCCATTACTCCAGTCTTCAATGGCACATGATCCTTCAGAAAATATTAAAAGAAACATTTAATATTATTATCAATGTTAAAAACAACTGTGGAGCTTAATATTTTTGTGGAAATCACAATATATTTAGTTTAGGATTTTTTTTTGATGAATAGAAAGTAAAAAAAAAAAAAACTGCATTTATTTGAAACTGTTGAAACATTATAAATGTATTTACAGTCAATTTTCTTCAACTTGATGCATACTTGCTAAATAAAAGCATTCATTTCTTTCAAACTGTCTGACATCAAACTTTTTAACGGTAGTGTTAGTTATACAGACTACTGTTATTATCCTTTTATGATGCTTTTTACGGTGCTTTTGCATCCTTTTAGAAGCTTCAAAGCCTTTGTTTACATTTAGTGTAATTGCATGGAAAAGAGCGACCAGTTCAATTCCTCAGAATTCCTCTTTTTGTGTTAAACAGAAGAAAAAGTCATACAGGTTTGGAACGACTTGAGGGTGTATCATTTTTGGGTGAACGAATCCTTTAAACATTCTTTTATTTGCACAAAATTTCTGAACTGATAACAATAATAACATTTAAAAAGTAAAGCAGAGACCGATTCCAGATCCAATATCATACTCACAGTTGCACAGATGGCCTCTAAATGAAGACATTCCACTTTCTGAGTCATCTCTCTGTGCCTGAGCCGATACCAGCCATCAAAGTTTGGTGAATGGAAGAAACGCCTGAAAGCCACATAGAAACATTTATTATATTATAAGAACAATTAACAGGAAGTTTCAGTCTTTAGTTCCCCAATGTCCTTGGCTGCGCTTCTCATCAAAGGAGCATTGCCTAGGTAGATTGTACAGATTATTGATGCCAATGGGCATATGATGCTTTCGGGAAATGCAACCCTGGCATGTTACCTGTACAGGCCTGTCCAATCTCCTTTCAGTGTTAGTTGCTGCCCCGCTTGCTCCAGGGTCTTCATGAACTCATCCTGAGAGAAGGACCGGATCTGAGGAGGGGTCTGAGACATACATACACAACTGTTTCATTGCCACTTGAATCCCAAGACTTCACTTTATATTTGAGGTCCAACATAATCAATCCCTCATATATGTCTTCCTTATCTGATCTAGATCATCTTGAACCAACCTTCCATGGAGACATAGATCTCTGCAGCGGCATTAGGCTTTCCAAATATCGTTCCTAAAGAAAAAAATGGGTGTGACGCTCAAGACTGCTTAGTGAATGAAATGAAACAGTAAAGCTGTCATTAATCTCTGAACAAAGGTGCAAAAAACGTTTTTAAACTTGTTTTTACCAGCGGAAGAATGAAACTCTCCGTTTGCTCCAACAGATGCCGCCTCAAAATGGCACTCTGCACTTCTGATGGCCTTTTTTTCTGGATACCCTAAAAGTCAAAATGAAAAACCACAGCAAGGAGATCTACATCATTTTACTTTCAACTTAAATGTCAAGTTTCAAGAAGGAACATTTGTAGCCTACCTTTAAGAGTCGCTTAATGAAAGCTTTGTCTTTGTGAAGGAAGGTCTTGTATGTTGTGTATATACCTTTATGGTATAGGTTTAAAAAAATCATTAAAATTGTATATTGTGTATATATATATATATATATATATACACGTGTGTGTGTGTGTGTATACACACGTTCACGTTTTATTTAGCACATAAGATTGCTGCAAAGATTGCGTGCATACCTGTTTTAGTATCCAGTGTTTTTAACTTTGCCAGTTTCTTGACCTTCACTTGCTTTGGTAAATCACCTGCAGAAAAGCTCCATTCAGAAATCTCTCATGTGTAATATGCCAAAATCATATGAAATCAAAGGACTGTCAGAGAAGCCTTGTTGCTAAAATGAAGCATTATTTACCAGACATCTTCAGGTCTCCGAGGCGAATAATGTGTGGCCAGCATTGAAAGGTCTTTATAAAGAAAGGATTTGTGACACCAAGTATCACATTGGGCCTGAAAGCAGAAAATAGACTAAAGAGTCATATCCTGCACCGGAAATGTTGTTTTCTACAGGGGTATTAAAATAGCTCACATCTAGTCAAGGTTTTACCCAAAAATGAAAAAGGTGAATTTTTGAAGAATATTCTGGCTGCTGTTTTTTGGGGACTTTGTCAACTACTAAATGACAAAAAGCACCATAAGACTGGTCTATACATTAATGTGTGCTATATTCCAAGCTTCCAAGTCATGATAGCTTTGCCGGAAGGAACCGGATGATGCCTTTTTGTTATTTTGCACCTTGACATTTCCAGTCCCCACTCACTTTCATTATACGGCTTAAATCATTCTTTAAAATGATCTTTTGTGAAAGAAAACCACGAGTTTTGAAAGACATGATGGTGAGTAAACAATTACAGTATTTTCATTTTTGGGTGAACTAAGGTGGCGTGGAAGTTTTTGCTTACGGAGCCTGAGTCCTGGTTGTGTACTCCTTGAACTCACTGTCATGAATGGTGAAGTAAGGTCTGTAATCACCACAGTAGCGCAGTGGGGCGATAGCACTAAACAATGAACATAAAACATATATAAAATATACACTATGCCCTAACAATATTTTTTTTACTAAGAAAAGTGTTTATATTTAAAATGCTTTTGCTATTTCACAAAAACTAATAGAAACAGACCAATAGAAACCCTATCTGCTGTCATTGTCACTATTATAAGTTCCTAATAATAACTTGTGTTCATGTGTTTCTGGAAGGAGAGATTGAAGAACGCAATGTCCACACCTGACTAGGGCCAGCACAGTCTCCGAGGAGACGGTTGGAGAGGGTGCCATGACAACCACTGGCTCTCCTAGCAACATGAGCTCCCAGAGCATCTGCACGTGAATCAGGACTGACTGGAAACATCTGATTACATGAAGGTCAATTAGGGCAGCTGTTAGTGATGGCTATAAAATCAACATAACATGTACAACCAGTGTAATACTCACTTAAAATGATCCAACTCGTGAACTGATGGAAGAACCGTGGGGGCGGGGAGCAGATTCTGGACAAATGAAACCGCATGTCAATCGTATGTTAAAATAAAAGCATGTGTGTGCATGACTGTCATAGTAAAATATGATATAATACCATAATAAAATATGGTAGGCACCTCTGTTTGTGGTTGTTTTACAGGGCTTCCTCCTGGTGTTTCGACTTTTGAGGGAATTCTAACCTGCAAAGCCAAAAATCAGCATTTGATAAACTGAACAGATGACAGATTAATAACAAAATTACATAAGACATCAAATTGGTAAGACGTCAAAAACACCAAATACCATGCTGTAAGTGTCGTTTTACTCAAATGTATGAGAATGATGTTCGTTCTGAAGAGTTTTTCCATCCATAATATCCTCACCTGCATCACCACACCCATCACAGGTAAGTTGAGTGTCTGTCCTGGTACTGGCGCTGGCCATTGGTCAATCTCATTACAGACTGAAAGATATTGACCAACATGATTGAGGATTTGAGATTAAAGACACCGAAATAACTTGAGCCGTCTGTTTGATATTTTAAAGGCAGTATATGAATGCCGGCATGCAAATGTTTGTTTCCTTGGGTGGTCTTCATGTGTATGTAAATCTTTACTGAATTACCTGGTTGATTTATGTACTACATATACACATATATATTATATAAACACTACCATTCAAAAGTTTGGAGTAGGTACGATTGTTTTGCGTCTCTCATGCTCATTAAGGCTGCATTTATTGGATCAAATATATTTTAAAATGTAATTTATTCCTATGATGGCAAAGCTGTATTTTCTGCAGCCATTACTCCAGCCTTCAGTGTCATGTGATCCTTCAGAAATCATTCCAATATGCTGGTGCTCAAGAAATATTTTTATTATTATCAATGTTGAAAAGGCTTGTGCTCCTTAATATTTGTTTTGTGGAAACGTGATTTTTTTTTTTAAAGGCAGAGTAAGTGATTTCTGGTAGCCTATGTTGATATTTGAAATCACCAAAACAAACACGCCCCTACCCCAAAAGGGTCTTGCCCCCATTTTGATAGCTCCGCCCCACATATACGTACGCAACCCAGAAAACGATTAGTTCTGTGAAACAAAGCAAAACCAATATTACACCATGTCTACGGACGTGAGCGGCGCGGTGCAACAAATCCCTGACAGAAAACTGCTGCCAGGGGTCTATTTAAGACGTGCTGACACAAATTTCAAATGATTTTGTGTGCGTCCAGTGTAGGCAGACTTTAGCTGTTGTAGACACGGTGTTACTCACCTATTGAGAAGAAACAAAGCAACCTCTGCGTCCGATCGCAGGCCTCCGCTCCTTGAGTTCTCTCCAGCGCTGGAAAGCTGATCCGATATTTACACGGGTCCTATTTCTTGCCTTATCGGTCCGCAGACGTTTTCCTCTTTTGTTTTTTTATCCGCCATCTCTTATCGCTCGGCTCGGCTAATGTCCGTCCCATGCACTGAACGCGCTCTCCTCCACATCACGAGTAGACACGCCCCTTATTGCTGATTGGCTACAAGTTTGTTTTGCGATTCGGCCCAAATCAGTTTTCTAAAGTGTTTTTGAAAAATCACACACCCTGCCTTTAATCAAATCAAGCTGGCCTCACCTGTCTCCAGACAAGGTTCGTGCTTTTCAAAGTACTCCGGAGCAATGACCTGCAGCAGCGAATGGAAAAGGTTCACAAACGGCAGTCTGGACACCACCACCAGAGACTAGGGATATAGAAATTCACCACCATCACATCAAAATACACAACAGTCATTTATTCCAGTATATCATTTGACCACAAGGACCTTGACTAAATTCATTCAAATAAAGTGTAAAGTCTAATTCGAATGCAACAGCTCATAGTGAGAAACCAGAACAAACATGTGTATCTTCAGTTCAGTTACACACCTTCTGAAAGTAACCCCTTTTCACAGACGCATCTTTCACTTGCCTGAAATACACATACCCGTGGAAATGTGCATGCTCCTTCTGAAAGACAGCGCGATCATTTACATGCAAATTGTTTCGGTCCAAAGCACATGTCAATCAGTTGTGATGCTGTGAAATGTCTTAATTCAGAGCCAGTCTGTTTCTAACCTGCAGGGTCACAGGTGCATCCCTGTTGTACGCATCCTCATGTCCAAACCAAGAGCTACTGCGGCCCACCGACTGCCGCAGTCTGAAGCTCAACTGTGTGTCCCCCAGGCATCCTGGGATAGACATGCACTCATGTGATTGAGCTGTAATGCTCATGTTTCAGCTGTTTATCATGAAAGCACTGATGAGATCAGCCTGTGCCAGCACATTACCTGAGTAGGAGTCAGGAAACGATAAGTAACAGATGCTTGTTTTCTAAAAGACAGAAGGAAGCGAAGGGTTTTAGTACTTTTAGAAAGAACTGAGTGTTTTGAAAATCGCTGTAGCATATTTTGCTTTATATAGTTACAATATTGCTGCTGGAAAATAAATACAATATTTAAATCAAATTAAGCTTACCTCTTTCTCTGTGAGTTTGACATCCTGGGGGTAAACGAGCTGATAACAACATAAAACAAATGTTAGGGATACACAGAGATGCTGCTGTTGCTGTGGTTACAGTGGCGATATTACAATCAGAATGGTTCACCATTGCACTGTCACAGCATTTTTTCCCACAGGCGGATTACTGCCCACTTGGAAAGCGTTATGCGTGTAACAAACAAATAAGCAAACAGATGTTAGGGGTACATGCACATCATTTGTGTACCTCTATGGCTTGTCCGAGCTCGAGGTCGAAGGTAACGACGCACACACACTCGAGCCAGGCAGAGAAGCGCGACCACGGCACCGGTACCTCTGCGTTTGTCGCCGCAGTCTTTGATGGCCCTTCCAGAGAATCGGAGCTGTCAAATGGGTCCATTGTGACCTAAAAATCCATTTGAGAACCGCTTGCTTTTGTGAATAGTCGCGTTCTCGGTCATCGTTTAAAAACCATTGTGGATAAGCAGCGCACTCTTCTTCTTCTTCTTCTTTGGGTTTTAATGGCAGCTTGCATCCTTAACGTTGCATCACTGCCATCTTCTGGTTCTAGTTATTTCCCTATACTTTAGTCATCATATTCTTGTCACGAGTCCCGTTTTAGTCAGAAAGCAAATCAAATATTTCATTCCTTGTTCACTCCTACTGCAGTCCATTATATTCTTTACTCCACGTCCTGTTAGTCCTATTTTTTTCCATGTCGTTTATCATATCCATCCTCTGTAATTCATATTTTGAACAATTAATAAGCACATGTTCTACAGTCTCGGGTATTTGCCACTGGTCACAAAACCCAGTTGGATGTTTTCCCATAATATGAAGAGTGCTATTTAATTTATTATGCCCTATTCTTACTCTGGTCGTAATAGTCTCTTCTCTCCTGTTTCCTCCCTTATTTTCCACAATGCCAACTCTTTTTTTAATCAAAGTAACCTTTGTTGCCATTCTTTAATCATTTTCCCCACACTATAGGCTACTCTTTCCTTCTGATCTTGAAGGGTTGATGACTGCTTCTATGCTCTCTTTTTGCAGTGCTTTCTTAGCTATTTTGTCTATTTTTTCATTTCCTATAATGCCCATTTGTGCTGGGACCCACATAAATATAACCTCATCACCTTTATTCTTTATTCTTGAATAGATAGACATAACATAATAAAAAAGCTCCTGGTGATTCTTAACTATGCCGGTCTTGAGACTCTGCAGTACAGAGACAGAGTCGCTGCAAATTAAAGTTCTGTTTAACTTAGAATTTTCAATCCATTCTAATGCCATCAAAATGCCCTCACGAGGGGAGGAATGATTTAATCCTCTTCCATGTGATATTGGCTCTCAAGAGGGAATCTCAAGTAGGCTGACGCAAAATAATTTAAAATAAATAATACATATAAATCCAGATTTGTCATTTTAATTGCAACGTTTTTATTTTGATTTCTATTTGAGAATCCCACTTGAGAACCAATATTGCACTGCAGCGTAAACATTTTTAAGTCGTCCCCCTTTTTTTATTAATGCTAATTCAACATACAAGAAGAAAAAAAAATTATTCCTTTATTCAATTATTCAGCTATCAAGCCAAAGTACAATGGGGAGCAATTTCATTAGAAGTATAAGAGTGAAAATAAATTAGGAATTGTCCTATTAAAGAAGATGGGGGAAAAGGAGAGGGTACGGAACTGATGATTAAAGAATATCAAACATGGCAAATATTCAAATATTTAACACTATCTCAGCATGTGTCAGTGGATATATAATGCTTGTGGTATGACCAGAGGCGGACAGTAACTAAGTACATTTACTTGAGTATTGTACTTAAGTACACTTTTTGAGTATCTGTACTGTACTTGAGTATTATTTTTTCTGGGAACTTATGACTTTAACTTCACTACATTTGAAAGACAAATATTGTACTTTTCACTACATTTCTATCAAGGTCCTCGAAGTAGAAAGTCGTTACTCTGTAGGAGCTTTGAAAGTCAGTATGTGATTTTTTTCTTCTCTAAAACATGACTTTCTTTTTTTCAGACAGTTTATCAGTAATCACTCTTACATGAAGTGATTTCCCAGCCTTTTTTGAACACTGACCAGTTGCAAATGTGATATTTATTTACAACAATTCAATAATAAGAAGTAAATATTGTGGTATATATTAGACACAATATTGTCTGATTTAAGCTAAAATGTGTACGTGAAAATATTACCTATAAAGCCACAGAAGAACTGTTGTGTGTCTC
>NW_015505776.1:221167-233239 GCF_001515645.1 Sinocyclocheilus grahami | reverse complement strand
AAGTACTTTTAAAAGCAAGTGCTTCTGTACTTTTACTTAAGTAAAAATCTGTCTTTACAACTTTTACTTGTAATGGAGTAATATTTGACCAGCAGTATCTGTACTTTCACTCAAGAAATGGAGTTGAGTACTTTGTCCGCCTCTGGGTATGACAACAATCTCCAGTTTTCATTCTTCTTCTTATTTTAATCGATGCTCGTCTTGTCAAGGCTAGTGGAATGAACGCGGGGAAGCGCGCACTCGATGTGCAGGCAAGTAATCTGACAGCGCGAGCGCGCCTGTGACAGAATTTCGCCATTTTGAATACAAACACATGAACGCGTTTTTATTTTCCTACCCCCCCCTTCCCTCTTTTTGCGCGTGAGCGGCCGAGATAACTCTACGTAGTGACTAAGAGCAGAGTAATTTTCTAAAAAATAATTTATAAATAAAAGAGAGCGGAAAAACGACTTTGGGCAGGACGATGGCTCTCGCTTTGGGCAGATAGTTGCGAGGAAAACGCTCTCGTGGCAGCTGTGGGGTTTCACAGAGCGCGCGCCGCGCGGGGCAGCAGCAGCAGCGCCACCGCTGCACGAGCCAGACCAGCACTAACCGACAACCAGCAGCCCGTCTGAAGACACTCACCGCGGGGGTAAGCTTACATGCAAATCCCGTTTACATGCGCAGATGGCACTGTCGGTGCCGACCCTCTCTGCTTTACTCAAAACCGCGCTTGTTTATGAGTGTTTTGCTTAGAAAATGTGTCGTTTTAATTCTCTTCAGATGGGAAGAAACTTCTGTAAGAGAGATTCAGCTGAAGTTAGCCAGACGAGCTAGTAAACAAACAAACCGAAAACATCCCATTCTTTAGCGTTAAATGAAGTCAAACGCACTTTGCATCTCTAGTAACCCATTTTGAGCTCTAAACGAGTGTTTATTTGAGTTGCTTCGGTCGAGTTTGGGGTTGTTTTGTAAATACGGAAACCAGTTTTGTCGCTAATATTAGCCGCTGATGCTAACGGTTGCTAGCGGGGCCCAGTTGTAAACATGCAACCTCAGAGATTTTCTGTTGAACCCGTTATTCTGCGCTTAAAATCATCGTCCCATGTGTGAATTTGATAGTAGTACGTCTTTTCCCGTCCCGGCTTCATAAGGTGTGAAAATGCTCTGGTTTGTCATTGACGTCTGTTGTAAACATTTGATTCAAATCAGGTTGTCATAAGCAGCCACATGAGTAATTCCGAAGTCAGTTCATCCTCTCCAGCTATTTAACTATTGAGTTGTAAAACACGATCGTTCAGTATGACGAATGCAATCTCATTTGAAGTTTTGTAATGCATGAACACCCCCTCTGGGGTTCAGGGGTCAGGACAAGTTGCTGGAACTTCCGAAGGAGGCAGCTTCTGGACAGTTGAGCAATCAGTGCCAGCTTATTTGACCTCAGCTGCTGTCAGAGATCTCATGCAACATCTCCGCTCGTGTCTGCTGTGTGTGACAGCTTGTAGTGTGTGCAGATGCTGCTGCCTGCTACTATTTTTGATGAATTGTAGAGCAGAGACATTTGCTTTCCTATGTTGAGTTCATTGGGGAGTTCTCCACTTGTTATTGTCGCACTGAGCTCTGCACTTACACAGTCATGTCCACATAAAAGAAGGAAACAAGTCCCCTTTTCTTTTTTTCTCTTTTTTGGCCACTTTTTTTAACTTTTTTTCAAAAATGAAGTGCTTCAGCTTCACATCTGCAGTTCAATGCTAGATATTTTTTCCGGTATGTCTTCTCTATACCGTTTGTCATCAGATGAGTATGTAGTGCTCAAGGAAGCTGTTACCAGCTGCTGTTTTGAGAGTGCCATATGCACATGAGATGTGGATTAGGTGTGCATTTCATTTAGGAAGAAATTGCAAGTGACACCTTTTATTTTAACTTCCTATAATTTGGTCTAAAGGTCAACATTTTTATGAAATTTCAGCAACATTTTTTCAAAGTCAGTTGTCTACAGTCCGTAATGTAGTGATGTATGAAGCTTTTTTGCCAAATAGGTTTGTGTTGGTCACGTGGTAAATCTTGGAACCTCTTTTTTTTTCATCCTGCAAAATTCCAGATCACATGCATTCCTATTGAAATGACTGTATTTCGAAGAAATTCACCCCACAATGGTAAATGTGACTTAAAGGAAATGTTCACCCAAAATGCTGAAAATGTACTCACCCTCAGGCCATCCAAAATGTAGAACAATTTGTTTCTTCATTGGAACAGGTTTTGAGATCACTTGTTCACCAATGTATCCTTTGCAGTGGATGGGTGCCGTTAGAATGAGAGTCCAAACAAATTATAAAAATAACACAGCAATCCACAGATGTCCAGTTGATCAATTAACGTCTTGTGAAGTCAAAAGTAAGAAACAAATCCACCATTAAGGTGTTTTAACTTGAAACTGTCACTTCTTGCCAAAATACTCAAGAGTCCTTAATCCATAATAACGCCTTAATCCATAAATTCTTCCAGTGAAAAATTCCATCCCCTGTTGTCCTTTTGAAATCCACCAACATATTTGTTTAAAACTGTTTTGGACTGTTTTCGCTTGTAAGTAGTGCTTATCTGTGCATATTTCTCTGCTGATTCAGAAAAGATAAGTTTTGACTTTTTGCTTTTGGAGAAAGCAAAATTGTGTATTGCAGACGGAAGAAACGGTTGGAAATTAAAAATGTCTTAAAGATGGAAGATTTGTTTATTACAAACATGCAGATGTTATTTGATGGACTGGAGTCATTTGGATTGCTTGTGGATTATTGTGATGTTTTTATCAGCTGTTTGGACTCTCATTCTGACGGCACCCATTCACTGCAGGGGATCCACTAGTGAGCACCACTAGTGATGTAATGCAAAATTTCTCCAAATCTGTTCTGATGAAAAAACAAACTCATCTACATCTTGGATGGCCTGAAAGTGAGTACATTTTCAGCATATTTTCGTTTTTGGGTAAACTATTTCTTTAATGCTTGAAGTCTGATCTCAAGACTCATTTATTTGTTTAAATTTGCTTAAAATAACGTTGCATGTCTGCTAGAGTCAGTATAGGGGTAAATTTGAGGAAGAGAGTGTGTATGTGCGTTTATTCACTGTTGACAAGGAAATGACGTTTGTACAAACACTACATTTTCAGTTCACAAGACCTTCCATAGTTCTGATTTTAGTCTTGCACAGTATATTGTGCTTCAAGGTTCCTAGACTATATGATGCAATGTGGTTCCATACATTACTGATATACTAACTTTATATTATTTATTATTACATAAGCCCAAATAGTTTTTCACACCGTGCCTGCATTAGTTTTTGAACAGTTTGCTTTTTTTCCCCCAGTGTCAGTCCGTCTGAGGCGTGTATTCGAGGAAGGACTGGTGGGAAGTGGACCTCATGCAGATTAATGCTAGGTCATTCTGTGCTGTCTGCATTCTGCCACTCAAATGCCTGTCTGCCTGTGGACGAGGTGTAACTAAGGATTCACACGTTTCATCAGCTGGTAAAAATATATTTATTTAACAAATGCTATTAATGTTCCAGAGCTTGAGTTCCTGAAGAGTCTTTTACATAGGCTTACTAACAGATCTCATCTCTTTGAGCAAGCGGAGCCTATCAGGCTGTGTGAAATGTATCGCCCAGGGTGTTATGCGTGAGTACCAGTCATGTTGTGGGAAAGTTCTGCTTTGTTCATGACCAGAGTGGTTAGAAAATCTTCACAGCCCAGGTGATTTCAATTAGTACTGAAAGAAGGAAAGTTGCTCTTCATGTTCCAGTTGCTTAAAGTCCGTGTAAAGTCAATATTAAATGTGTGTTCTGAGTTTATCACACCACAGAAAAGTGTGTTATTAACCACCCAGCCAAATTTAAATGCAAAAAAACCCCCGCCAAGTTAATAAAATAAGCTATCAAAATCTTGAAAAAATAAGCAGTATTCTCTTCTCTCAATCGCTGGGGGTGTGTCCGCTGGCGGTGCTGAAACCGTGCCCACTTGCGGAAAAGCTCCCATCTCTCTCAAATGTCTTCCTCTGCAGCTTGTTTTGTAAATTATTGCAACCAGGTATTATGCATTTACGTGACAAAGGCATAGCTAGCTAGCAACCTCTAGGCTGTAGTAACGAATGGCAGTAACTCGCGATTGAGCGGGCAAACCACTGCGCTGTAGTTATTAGGTGTGTTCGACTTGAAGCAGGGCTGTGCAGAACGATCAGTGTATGACACGACAGCGATTAGAAAGCATGAGGAGCCGTCTGCTCTCTATTGCTCTGTACTTTGATGTCACACCGATCGATCTGCGCAGTGCTGCTTCAAGTCGAGCACAGTGTTAGGGGAGGGACCATGCTCAGTGACTCCGTTTCGTCATCGAGTCATGATTTTAGCCCCGCCCAATAAATCCTGAACACGAAAATGTTGAAAACCTGTTTAACTGTTTAACTCCACAATTAAGTACTACATAGTTCACAGTCTTTGTAACATGGTTCCGCAATGTATTTCTAACGTTTATAATGTGTTTAGAAACAATTCTCAGAATTGACTTTAAACAGACTTTAATGTTTGGTTTTGAGTGGGATGTGTTAGTTGGATGCTTTAAAGGTCCGTCAATTATTTTATCCCCTTCCTTGTTTTTATGTTCTCCATATTTTCTTTCATCTGTTAGTTCTGCTTTCCATCGCTATTCTCCCCCCCCCCCCCCCCTCCCACTCACTCTATAGCTTTGTTCCAAAACCTATTAGGTTGCCTACATAGACAGCTGCTTTTAAGACAGCTCCCTAACCATTATGGAACTTCATAAGTGAATGATTAGGAACACTCTGGATCAGTGGTTCTCAACCAGGGGGCCGGAGCCCATTAAGTAACTTCAGCAAACTTCCAAGTGGCATTCAAGATGACTAAAAATGAATAAAAGATGACTTAAATTGTTTTTAATATTTTAAAATCATCTAATTATAAATGAATTTTTTTTTTTTAACTGAACAACATTCTTAAAAATGTCTGAAAACAAAATGAATTAAAAAAGAAATATTTAAGTCCTTCTAGTTTATGTTAATAAAAAATATTTAAACACAGGCAGCTTTGTCATAATTACGCAGAAAAGCTGGAAAGTGGAAAAAGTGAAAGTGACGTGTAGCCAAGTATGGTGTCCCATACTCGGAATTTGTGCTCTGCATTTAACCCATCCAAGTGCACACACACAGCAGTGAGTAGTGAACACACACACACACACCTGGAGCAGTGGGCCGTGTGCTGCGGCGCCCAGGGAGAAGTTGGGGGTTCGGTGCCTTGCTCAAGGGTCTCACCTCAGTCGTGGTATTGAGGGTTCAAGATGACTAAAAATGAATAAAAGATGACTTAAATTGTTTTTAATATTTTAAAATCATCTAATTATAAATGAATTTTTTTTTTTTAACTGAACAACATTCTTAAAAATGTCTGAAAACAAAATGAATTAAAAAAGAAATATTTAAGTCCTTCTAGTTTATGTTAATAAAAAATATTTAAACACAGGCAGCTTTGTCATAATTACGCAGAAAAGCTGGAAAGTGGAAAAAGTGAAAGTGACGTGTAGCCAAGTATGGTGTCCCATACTCGGAATTTGTGCTCTGCATTTAACCCATCCAAGTGCACACACACAGCAGTGAGTAGTGAACACACACACACACACCTGGAGCAGTGGGCCGTGTGCTGCGGCGCCCAGGGAGAAGTTGGGGGTTCGGTGCCTTGCTCAAGGGTCTCACCTCAGTCGTGGTATTGAGGGTGGAGAGAGCGCTGGTTATTCACTCCCCCCACCAACAATTCCTGCCTGTACCAAGACTCGAACCCGCAACCTTTGGGTTACAAGTCCAACTCTCTAACCACAATATCAGATTATCTTTGAACTTTGTGTTGGACAACAATACATTTGAGTCAAAAAGGTTAGGCAAGTCTGCTTGCCTGCATTTCGTTCAACGCACCCTGGAATTTTTTTTTTCATTGTGTTCATTGTTTTCATTCATAGTCTCATTCTGGGATTGCCTTCTCTGCAATAGATATTTCATTTCAAAAGAAATATCAGTGCCTTTTTAATTGTTTGTATTCATGTTATCCTCACTTTCATGTCTTCTCTTTAGGCCTGGGCTTCCTGCTGCAGCAGCCACCGCCGCCATCATGTTCTGGAAGTTTGACCTGAACAACACCTCCCATATTGACCAGCTGCTGGATCGAGAGGGAGTGACTCTGAGAGAGTTGATGGAAGAGGAGGATGTCCTGCAGGAGTGCAAAGCACAGAACCGCAAACTCCTGCTCTTCCTCTCCAAGGATCACTGTATGCAGGAGCTGGTCACCCTTATTACAGAGGAGCCCCCTGCTGACCTGGAAGAGAAAACTCGCTTCAAGTAAGACAGAGACACGGCTTTGTGCCTTATTTTTGCTAGTTTTGACCAACCAGACACTGCAACTTTGCAGAAAACAGCACTTTAAGTGTTTATTCACTGTAAATAACCAATTACCTACATGTAAATATAGCTGGCAGTAAAAAGTATTCCGACTGGTACTGAGAATTGCAGAATTATGACGGTAGGGCATATGTGGTGTTCATTGGTAGCCCTGCATGCTTTGAGCTCTTGGTTACGGGAGGACAATAAAACAGTGACAGTGAAGATGTAGAAATGGAGAGGTGTGCATTTTAAAATGGCAAATGAAGGAAGGGGAACAGAGAAAATGATTGAGTTAAAAGGTGATGTGTAACAACTCCTGCATTCTGCAACTTTTATGTTTTAAATCAGAGTTGCTGTGTTTGTGAGGGTTGTGTTCAACAAAATATATGAAAAACTCATGTTCTGAAGGCTTGAAGTTTTAGTGCTCTCTGTTGGTTAGAGAGAGAGAAAGAGATTACAGTTCATTTAAAACGAATCATTTGGTTCTTGTGTGTAGGAAGCAGAATCATTTGTCTTGAAATGAGCAAGCGGATTCACTCAAAATATCTTTTCTCTCCAAGTATTGTGAAATGCTATTACATTGAGTGAAATATGTTCTCAGCTGCACTGATCCAGATTTTTTGTTTGGTGATATTTTTGTCAAATGCAGAATCATACAATAGAATACAAGGCACTGAAGCAGAGCTTATTACCCTCTCTTGTGGCACAGACAACACTGCACCACTCAGTTGACCAGTATTTACTTTAATGCTATCTGAGTGACAGAATATAAGTAGTGCTACAGAGCAACTTTTGTTACTTTTGAAATGTCTTCGTTGGAAACTCAGAAAGTGGCTTTGTTTGTAATGCTAAAGTCCAAGTCACCACAGACTGTTTTGGCCTGTTGCATTTACTGTTTGATAGTGTTGTCACATGTAACGTGTAACTATTATTGACTTTTTGTTTGGTTCTGTTTATCCAGGTTTCCAAACATTGCCTGTGAGCTCCTGACCTCTGATGTGGCTCTTATCAATGATAAGCTGGGTGGAGATGAATCCCTTTTGGAGAAGCTCTACCACTTTCTGGAGCAGGAGCCACCCCTTAATCCCCTGCTGGCGTCTTTCTTCAGCAAAACCATCGGCAACTTGATTGCACGTAAAACAGACCAGGTATGCACAATCTGATCCACACAGCTCAGAATATGAACGCACACACCAAATGGCAAAAAGGAAATATGGGGGTTATTTGTTTGATTTGTATAGTTAGTAAGTTGTCTGTCATTGCACATGCAGGTAATCTCTTTCCTAAGGAAAAAACACAACTTTATCAGTCTGGTGCTGAATCACATTGATGCCTCGGCCATGATGGATCTTTTGCTGCGCCTCATCAGCTGTGTAGAGCCTGCCCTCTTGAGGATGGAGGTCCTCAATGTAAGCACACTAATATTTATATATATAAATGAGAATGAACAGATTTCTACTTAAGGGAGCATTTTATTCCTTTTCTTGTGTCCAACTATATCTGACTGCAATAACATGTTCTGTGTGAGTGGTCCCATGTGTTGTTGACTCTACAAGTGGATTTGCAGGTTATATGATGGTTAATCTTGTTCAAAAGCATTTTACCTTGATCTGCCTCTAGGAACCTGAATCTTTTGTAGAAATTACACCTTTAAGGAACGTTAATAAGTGATTCAGCAGCTTACATTTTATTTATATAGCACATTTAAATATAGCAAAGAAATCCAATGTGCTGAACAAAGTTAAAGAATAAAACTTCAATTTAGAAATGGTAATAAAAGGTGCAAGGTGGATGTCTAGTGACAGTTGGTTCCACAGACAGGTGGGCAACAGAAAAAGCTCCCTTAGTTTTTAAACTGGAACGAGGGACAGATAAAAGAGCCCTGTCAGAAGATCTTAAAAATCTGGTTGATAATAGAGGAGTAGGAAGGTCTTTAAGATAGGATGGGGCTTGGTCATTAAGAGCTTTAAAAACAAAAATCAAAATTTTAAACTGAATTCTAAAATGGATCAGAAGCCAATGAAGCGAACTAAAAAATAGAGTCCTTAAATGAGACATTGACCTGCATTTAGCCTGACTGTTGTCCGCCAAGCCCTGGCTGAATCCCCACCACTCATTACAGGGCTGTGATTCTGATCTGTGAATGAATGTATTTGCAGTGGCTGAATGAAGAGAGACTCATCCAGAGACTCACAGAGCTCATGCACACAGGGAGAGATGAAGAGGTACAAAATATCACTCACTCTGCTAAACTTTTCACCTCCAGCCCAAATGATTTCAGTTATTGAAGTTTAAAAAAAGAACTAAGTACATTCTTTTCCACTTTGTTGTTCTGCAGAGACAATCTAATGCATCCCAGACTCTTTGTGACATCATTCGACTTAGTCGAGACCAGGCCAATCAGCTGTCAGAGGTCACTGAACCAGACCCCTTACTTGCTGTATTGGAGTCGTACGTGCCTCATTTGATTATCTAAGATCACAGTTATGTAATGTAATGAGCCATGTGTAAGAATTTACACACTCAGTAAAGACTGCTGTTTTTGTATAAAAGGGCTGTTTTTGTTTTTCATCCACTTATGTTTATGTCTTTGTAGACAAGAGAATGTGGCAGAGCTTTTGAAGAACATGTTTGAAGGGGAAAGGACTGAAGCATCTGTCGTCAATGGAACGCAAGTGCTTCTTACGTTACTGGAGTCACGAAGGTCAGGGTGAGTTCATCCATTAAAGGTCCTAATTAATCCTAAAATAAAGTCATGCTTGGATGCTTGCTGTTCTTCCTCCTTTTTTTAATCTTTCATTGACCTTCTGTTACCTCTGTGTCTGATGTTGTTAGGCTGGAGGGTCTGATGGACCTGTATTCTCAGGGATGTGAAAGGTCTTACACTGTCAACAGCAGTATTTTACGTGCTATTGAGCCTCATATAAAGGACTTCCAGCAGCTCCTACTGAACCCTCCTACGGTACCAACACACACACGCAACTAAACTCCATCTGGGCATAAAAGTCATCTCTTGGCTTTTGAACCATTTGTTCTCATTTTGTTTGTGTGTTAAGCTAAAGTTTGTTGCTCTGTTTCCAAACTTAAGCTGCCTTGCTGCGTGCAGAACTGAAGTAAAACCTCATAAGTGACTGATTTGGAACGCTCTACATAGGTGACAACCCTGTGTCACTTAAATAGCACTCTTCACAAGAAGCTAATTTAGAAACTCAGATGAGTTCATGTGTTTCTAAGCTAACAACATACTTCATTAGGTCTCAAAATACATGGCACATCCAAATATTTGAAGGAATTACAATTTTTCAGGAAAGTCGGTATGAAAAGAATTCACCCTATTTGTAAATGCATGTTTTTGATCTTAATTTGAAAGATTCATCCATGCATGTAATTTTTTCATAATTTTTTGAAAATTTAAATCAAAATGTTTTAAGTCAAGCTTCCTGTGAAATGGCCTGTTTATGTATCTCATCCGTTTATGTTTGTGTATTTGTAGACAAGAGAATGTGGCGGAGCTTTTGAAGAACATGTTTGAAGGGGAAAGGACTGAAGCATCTGTCGTCAATGGAACGCAAGTGCTTCTTACGTTACTGGAGTCACGAAGGTCAGGGTGAGTTCATCCATTAAAGGTCCTAATTAATCCTAAAATAAAGTCATGCTTGGATGCTTGCTGTTCTTCCTCCTTTTTTTAATCTTTCATTGACCTTCTGTTACCTCTGTGTCTGATGTTGTTAGGCTGGAGGGTCTGATGGACCTGTATTCTCAGGGATGTGAAAGGTCTTACACTGTCAACAGCAGTATTTTACGTGCTATTGAGCCTCATATAAAGGACTTCCAGCAGCTCCTACTGAACCCTCCTACGGTACCAACACACACACGCAACTAAACTCCATCTGGGCATAAAAGTCATCTCTTGGCTTTTGAACCATTTGTTCTCATTTTGTTTGTGTGTTAAGCTAAAGTTTGTTGCTCTGTTTCCAAACTTAAGCTGCCTTGCTGCGTGCAGAACTGAAGTAAAACCTCATAAGTGACTGATTTGGAACGCTCTACATAGGTGACAACCCTGTGTCACTTAAATAGCACTCTTCACAAGAAGCTAATTTAGAAACTCAGATGAGTTCATGTGTTTCTAAGCTAACAACATACTTCATTAGGTCTCAAAATACATGGCACATCCAAATATTTGAAGGAATTAAAATTTTTCAGGAAAGTCGGTATGAAAAGAATTCACCCTATTTGTAAATGCATGTTTTTGATCTTAATTTGAAAGATTCATCCATGCATGTCATTTTTTCATAATATTTTGAAAATTTAAATCAAAATGTTTTAAGTCAAGCTTCCTGTGAAATGGCAGACTTCTCTGGCTAAACCACGCCTCTTCACTGTCGAATGCAAGCTGACATAAATTTTTGAGTGCAATGCCCACATCTCAAAATCCAATCAACAACCGATGGGTAGAACCAAGTTCCTGTCCTACTTTTTTTTTCTTGTTGAATAATCTGTTGCACTCGGATGAACAATACCAAAGAAACAATCAATTGCTACTTCGGTTTCATTGCGACTTTATCAAGTCTTTGAAGGTAACATAATGTTGCTGCTGAACTTTGTGGAACAGCCTTCAGGTGCATCATTTTAATGATGCCATAAAGTGTGTCAGTCTTTGTTGGCAGCACAGTAAGTTCTGGAACAGAGCTTCTGTCTCAACAATCACTGTGCAATGCTGAGAGTGACAGCCCTCTAACAATGTGCCAATCTCCCTCCACTTGCTGTGGAACAGAGAAGTGCAATACTGACTACAGTGGGCGTTCTGGAGCAGCCCCTGGGGAGCGCCCGCCTTCATGTGGCCAGACTGGTGGCTTCTCTTTTGCAGACTTGCGACCTCAGCATCTGCCAAGAGATCTGCAGACTCAACACCATGGACCTGCTGTTGGTACATCACTTGCACGCACACATCAAATATCGCAGACTCAACACTATGAGCTGGCTGTTGGTGGGCGATCTCATTTTTCATTATTTTCTTTCTT
Organism: Sinocyclocheilus grahami; assembly: GCF_001515645.1. Classification (NCBI taxonomy): domain Eukaryota; kingdom Metazoa; phylum Chordata; class Actinopteri; order Cypriniformes; family Cyprinidae; genus Sinocyclocheilus; species Sinocyclocheilus grahami. Next base: position 221,808 of record NW_015505776.1, on the reverse strand, counting down.
TCCTCTCTCTTACTCTCTACCACTTTCTGGTTGCAGGATTTATTCTTTAAATACACCTGGAATAATTTCTTGCACTTGCAAGTGGAGCTGTGTGTGGCATCCATCCTGAACCACTCTGCCCATGCGGACCTCCAGAACCCAGGTCTGCAGAACCACGAGGAGAGACCAGCTACAGGCACAGGCAGCCAGGTGGAGGAGGGAACACCGGGTCAGAACAGCACCTCTGACCCAGCAAACACGCCCATTCAAGATGCTCTTGTTGCCAATGTAGGTCATCTGCTTTAGATCATATCTGTTTTTGATCATGACCACTTCCTTTTAGTGCCTGTTGTCATATTGGCTTAAGGAAACAATGTAGTAGGCCTTGTTAGTGGTGGTCATGAATGCATGCACCACTTTCACTACTTAACATATACACTACTGTTCAAAAGTTTGGAGTCAGAAAGTTTTTTTTTTTAAAGAAATAAATACTTATGTTCAGCAATGATGCATTCAATTGTTTAAAAGTGACAGTAAAGATAATAAATAATGTTCTTTTCAACTTATTCATCAAAAAATCCTGAAAAAAAATATACACACACACACTATATATATATATATATATATATATATATATATATATATAATGGGTCTCACAAAAT
>NW_015505776.1:214724-220902 GCF_001515645.1 Sinocyclocheilus grahami | reverse complement strand
AAAAATACTGAAAAAAAATATACACACACACACTATATATATATATATATATATATATATATATATATATATATAATGGTTCTCCCAAAATTATTAAGCAGCAGTTATTATTATCAATGTTTATTAAGGCACCAAATTAGCATTAAGCATCTTGTGACACTGAAGATTGGAGTAATGGCTACCACTTTCACTACTTAACATATACACTACTGTTCAAAAGTTTGGAGTCAGAAAGTTTTTTTTTTTAAAGAAATAAATACTTATGTTCAGCAATGATGCATTCAATTGTTTAAAAGTGACAGTAAAGATAATAAATAATGTTCTTTTCAACTTATTCATCAAAAAATCCTGAAAAAAAATATACACACACACACTATATATATATATATATATATATATATATATATATATATATAATGGTTCTCCCAAAATTATTAAGCAGCAGTTATTATTATCAATGTTTATTAAGGCACCAAATTAGCATTAAGCATCTTGTGACACTGAAGATTGGAGTAATGGCTACTGAAAATTCAGCTTTGTCATCACAGGAATAAATTGCATTTTAAAAAATATATTAAAATAGAATAGTTATTTTAAATTGCAATAATATTTCACAATATTACTGTTTTTGCTGTTTTTTTAAAATTAAATAAATGCAGCCATGGTAAGAAAAAAAGACTTATTTCAAAAACATGAAATAAATCTTACTGACCCCAAGATTTTGAACAATTATGTATTGCACATACTTTGGTTCAGGAATTTGAACAAACCACTGAGCCTGAGTATTGAAATTTGACCTGTGATTCATCCCCCACCATTTGTGCTACAGAAATGAATGATAGCTCAAGTCATGTGGTTTGTTGAGTAGAGGTCAGTTTTGTTTGCTGCCTTATTCTTTTATGTTTCTCTCCTTTTTTTTTTTTTTTTTTGGCTGTCCTTTACGCTCTTGTGTGTTTCCTGTTGTTCATTATTCTCAATGTTCGGTTGTTTGCTTTCCTCAGCTCTTCCAGCATTGCCGGCTGGTGCAAAGGATTCTGGGTGCTTGGGAGGAAAATGACAAAATCCAGTAAGAGCCTCTCATCTATTTGCTGTTATTGATTTATAAGCAGTGGGTCTCTAACACATGTGTGATATTCCAATGAAGCTCATCTTGATATCCTTTGTTGTGTCCATATGTTTGTTGTCTGTCTGTTTGTTTCTGCTTTTGGCTGATTGTAGTTTCTCTACCTTAATCTCCAGGGCTGAAGGGGGAAGGCGGAGGGGAAATATGGGTCACCTGACAAGAATTGCAAACACTGTGGTTCAAAACCTGGAGAAGGGGCTGGCTCACTCTCAAATTAGTGACCTAATTAAAGGTTTGTTGTGCAGGAATATGTCAAAAGAGCTATGAAATAATGATGCCTGAAATAGGAGGGTGATTACTGAGATCATAATCACTTGTATATCCACAGAGCTGCCAGAGGACTGCAGAGGCCGCTGGGAGAGTTTTGTGGGTGAGACCCTGAGAGAGACCAACAGGAGAAACACCGTGGATTTGGTGAGGAAAGCATTTACACAAATTTCATTGCATTTATTGCACAGATGAATAATATTGGATAAGTTATTAAAATGTAGTCAATGTAATGATCATGTCTCTTTTTTTTTTTTCTTCTTTCTAAAAAAAAAAAAGCAAAAAACAAATCCCGCACACTATCTATGCAAAAAATATTTATTGACTACGTTTCGGTCGCATGACCTTCATCAGGAATTTTTTTTTCCTTTTCTTTCAAAATATGTTAAGAGAGTTACAAGTGTGTTTACTGCAATAGATGATAAAAGTAAATATTTCAGAGATGCTTGGATATTCTCCGTTTTCATCATAAAAAGATGGTCAAAATGGCTCTAAAACTGGTTCACTTTAGAGGAAATCAGTTATCAGGGTTCATTATGAACTTTTTTTAATGTGTTTTTTTTTTAGTCACTTTCATTCTGAGAATGTTACATTGTTTGATGCTGATTTCTGATTGGTTCTTATCCTGTGTTCCAGGTCAGCACCCATAACTTACACTCATCTAGTGAAGATGATGACATGGAGAGCCCCTTCCCCAATGATCTGTCCATCCAACAGGTTAGAAACAACAAATAAATAGCCAGCATGAGTCTGCTTTAATTTCCTTACAGCTGATTGGAAAACATTTAAGGATTTTTTTCTTTTCTTTTTTTTACATTCAGGCATTCTCTGATTACCAGATTCAGCAGATGACTGCCAACTTTGTGGATCAGTTTGGTTTTAATGATGAGGAGTTCAGTGAACATGATGAAAATATCAAGTGAGTGCTATATATAAATGTTTCTCATATCTAGTGGTGGTAAGTGTTGCCATTTATATCAGAATGCTACAGAGACATGGACTGATGTACAGTGATATGTTTTTGTGGTAAAGATTGTCAGTATGATCTTTGAGAGACCTCTTTATATCTTGCAGTGCTGCATTCGATCGAATTGCTGAAATTAACTTCAATATAGATGCAGATGATCATAGTGTAAGTGTCTGAAAACACTGTCCATTATTCAAATGATCATTTAGTCCAGTAGTAAGTGTTTGTTTTGATGCTTTATTTGGATTGTTGTGCTCCTTTAGGCTAATGCTGCAGCGTTTGAAGCGTGTTGTAAAGAAAGAATCCAGCAGTTCGATGACTGTGAGGAAGAGGAGGATATTTGGGATGAAAAAGAAATAAACTATGCAACACAAATCAAAGCCAGATCGAGGTACAGCACATGGATGATATGCTTGAGGAAATAGATTCTCCTGTTTTGTTTATTGAATTCACATTCTCTATTTATTCTTTCCAGGTTCGGGGTGTCTCTTTCTTCAGATGGTTCACCCAAGAGTGCTGTGAGGAATGGGGGTGGAGGCCGCGGGTCGGCCTCTGAGGAAGAGGATGTTGAGGAAGAGGCCAGTCCTCAGCAGTCTGCAGCATCTCAGACTCAAAGTGAGTGCTACAACATCACCCACGACTCTGAATCTTTCAGGTGAATTTATTCACTGAACATCATTTGTGTTTGTGCACAGATCCAGGCTGGACGGCGAGTTTTGGCGAGACAGAGGTGAGCTCCTCTAGCGCCTGGGGTGGTTCCCCTCAGCAGGACGGTGAGGGTCCGCAGGACACAAGCTGGGCATCTTTCACTGAGTTCCAGCCTTTCAGCAGGTTAAGAACACTCTGTTTTAAAGAGAGTTGTATAATGCTGCATACGACACTGTTTTGGAATGTTTGTTAAAGTGAGGAAATATTGGTTGGTTTGGATGTTTAAATTATGGGAATACTTTTATCTGTGCTGATCCATTTGCTTTTACACTACAGCACAGAGTCCAGCCAGACTGAGGGACAACCTCAACAAGGCCAAGAGAAAAAATGTGAGTATGCGGTGTTTGTGTCTGTCTGAATATTAACTCTGTTAATAGACAACGTGGGAAGTAGTCGTTTACTGACAGTTTTCACCAAGATTTCTGTATTAAATTTACCTGATGAAATGTTTAAAGTGGTACTATCTTGGGGAATCACATATTTCTTGATCTTTAGAGTACTTTGAAAACATACTGTAACTTCTAGAACTCAAAACTTCCTATTTAGAAATGCATCAATCTAAAGTCCTTGACATCAGAAACTCCAAAACATTAACAAATAACTGCCTACATATACATGGCAATGGCATGGTGCATTAATATGGATAAGGTAAATTCACTAGAAAAACTAAGAGGGTTGACATTTTGTTTTGTTGTTTTATTTTTTATTTTATTTTTTTGCAGTGGCTGGCAGTGGTTCGGCTACTGGAGCGTGTGAAGGAAGTCCTGGGCAAAAAGCTCCTCTGGTGGGCTCAGACAGCAGCTCGTCTGGAGGTTCAGACAGTGAAGAGGACCCTGGAGAAAATAAGACAGAGGGTTCCCCTAAAACACCTGCCAACCAGACAACAGCACCCATGAGGTAAGAACATTAGTGCATTACAGTGTTTTAATGTAGTTCCAGGGGAAAAAAAAGGTTTCTCATGACTTCAGGAAGGGAATAATATTCTAATTTTTAATCGATGACAGAAGACCTGTTGTGTGATGATCGTTTAGTTATGCTCTCTAAACAAACCACTTAAAGGGGAGAAAAATATGACAGACCAGACTGAAAAGGGAATCCCATTCGGGATCTTCCCTATATCAAAGAACATTCATGACTCATGGTGCGGTCACGTTTACTGTAGATTGGGAAAATTTCACAGATAAAATTCAGTGATTTCAATAAGAATCAATGCAGTTGGAAATTTTGTTAGGGTGAAAGATTTTGCAGGGTTCGAATTGGTTGTGAATTTGCCCTCTTGACCAACAAAAGCTGCTTGGTTTGAAAGTGACTTTGTTGTCATGTTTCATACAGGGCTACACTATTGACTGTGGATGTTTTTTTTTTCTACAAAATTTTGCTAATGTGACTGCACTTTTAGAATGACACTTAATCTACTGGTCCAAAAAATTCAATCAAGTTTTGATTGATTTAAAGGGATAGGTCACCCAAAAATGAAAATTACCCCATGATTAACTCACCCTCAAGCCATCCTAGGTGTATATGACTTTCTTCTTTCAGACGAACACAATCGGAGTTATATTCAAAAATGTCCTGGCTCTTCCAAGCTTTATAATGGCAGTGAATGGAGGTTGAGATTTTGAAGCCCAAAAAAGTGCATCCATCCATCATAAAAGTGCTCCACACGGCTCCAGGGGGTTAATAAAGGCCTTCTGAAGCGAATCGATACATTTGTGTAAGAAAAATATCCATATGTAAAACTTTATAAACCGTAATCTCTAGTTTCCGGAATTAGAGATTAGAGTTTATAAAGTTTTAAATATGGATATTTTTCTTACACAAACACACCGCTTCAGAAGGCCTTTATTAGCCGTGTGGAGCACTTTTATGATGGATGGATGCACTTTTTTGGACTTCAAAATCTCGACACCCCATTCATTGCCATTATAAAGCTTGGAAGAGCCAGGGCATTTTTTAAAATACAACTCTTGATTGTATTCGTCTGAAAGAAGAAAGTCGTATACACCTAGAATGGATTGAGGGTGAGTAAATCATGGGGTAATTTTCATTTTTGGGTGAACTATCCCTTTAATGATGAAGAGTGATCACTTTCAGTGTTGTACTTGTGAAAGCAATTTTGATTCTGTAAAGATGTAAAAGTATTTATTGGTAAACGTTTGTACTGCACTCTTTTCTGTGCAGCGAGGTGCCTACTGAAGCTCTGGAGAAGCTCAGCATCACAGACAATAGCGAGTCTTCAGTGCCTACAGAAGAGTCGGAGGCCACCACTGTGATGGAGATGAGGTAATAGTGAATGTGTATCAACCAGATGTTATATGATGCATAAAAAGTGCCCTCCGCCCTCTCTTACCCTCTTTTACTCTCTCTTATGCCTCTATAGAGTTGAAACACCTTCTTCAGCTGAGATCACACCTAATGGACCGGTCTGAAGCCTCTGGATAGGAGTCCGACCCACTCTCCGCCTCTTCCATTCTGAACCCCCAAACCTCAATACCACTTTTGGTGTTTTAATAAAGAATGCTGCCATGTTATTGGTCCTGGATACTGCCAATCAGCCCATAATTGGAGGAGGAAGCCAGGGGCATATAACACGAACCAGTAACCAGTACAGTGCTCAGAGGTGTTAGTCTTTTAATCCTTTCAACTTTGTATGAGATATGCACAGTTTTAAATGTAGCAGTGACCGTGTGATTACAGGATCTGTCAGGACTTCTTTTTTCTTCAGTTTGTGTCCCTCTCTTAGTTTTTCTGGATCAGTTTTTTCACGCTCAGCCTTGGATGGTAGGAAACAGGGATGTGAAGGTCCTAATTGGAAAGCACAGGCTCATCCTTCACAGCATAATGTCTTGAACATCCTCATGCAAAATCGAAAGCCTTGTTGCCTGACAACAGCCTCTGCAACAATTTACTGTATGTTGAAGCACAACTGAAATGTTCTGTAATGCTTGACACATTTCTGCACAGGTCACCGCCCCACCAAGTTCACTTTTAAGATTTAAAAAAAAAAAAACTTTATTATGGCCTAATCTTATTAAATCATGTATTTGAATGTTCTGAAGTGCTTTGGGGCGGAAATGAATGACTTGATACTCTGACATGGTGTTCACGATGGC
>NW_015505776.1:157958-214713 GCF_001515645.1 Sinocyclocheilus grahami | reverse complement strand
AAGTGCTCCACACGGCTCCAGGGGGTTAATAAAGGCCTTCTGAAGCGAATCGATACATTTGTGTAAGAAAAATATCCATATGTAAAACTTTATAAACCGTAATCTCTAGTTTCCGGAATTAGAGATTAGAGTTTATAAAGTTTTAAATATGGATATTTTTCTTACACAAACACACCGCTTCAGAAGGCCTTTATTAGCCGTGTGGAGCACTTTTATGATGGATGGATGCACTTTTTTGGACTTCAAAATCTCGACACCCCATTCATTGCCATTATAAAGCTTGGAAGAGCCAGGGCATTTTTTAAAATACAACTCTTGATTGTATTCGTCTGAAAGAAGAAAGTCGTATACACCTAGAATGGATTGAGGGTGAGTAAATCATGGGGTAATTTTCATTTTTGGGTGAACTATCCCTTTAATGATGAAGAGTGATCACTTTCAGTGTTGTACTTGTGAAAGCAATTTTGATTCTGTAAAGATGTAAAAGTATTTATTGGTAAACGTTTGTACTGCACTCTTTTCTGTGCAGCGAGGTGCCTACTGAAGCTCTGGAGAAGCTCAGCATCACAGACAATAGCGAGTCTTCAGTGCCTACAGAAGAGTCGGAGGCCACCACTGTGATGGAGATGAGGTAATAGTGAATGTGTATCAACCAGATGTTATATGATGCATAAAAAGTGCCCTCCGCCCTCTCTTACCCTCTTTTACTCTCTCTTATGCCTCTATAGAGTTGAAACACCTTCAGCTGAGATCACACCTAATGGACCGGTCTGAAGCCTCTGGATAGGAGTCCGACCCACTCTCCGCCTCTTAATTTACCTGATGAAATGTTTAAAGTGGTACTATCTTGGGGAATCACATATTTCTTGATCTTTAGAGTACTTTGAAAACATACTGTAACTTCTAGAACTCAAAACTTCCTATTTAGAAATGCATCAATCTAAAGTCCTTGACATCAGAAACTCCAAAACATTAACAAATAACTGCCTACATATACATGGCAATGGCATGGTGCATTAATATGGATAAGGTAAATTCACTAGAAAAACTAAGAGGGTTGACATTTTGTTTTGTTGTTTTATTTTTTATTTTATTTTTTTGCAGTGGCTGGCAGTGGTTCGGCTACTGGAGCGTGTGAAGGAAGTCCTGGGCAAAAAGCTCCTCTGGTGGGCTCAGACAGCAGCTCGTCTGGAGGTTCAGACAGTGAAGAGGACCCTGGAGAAAATAAGACAGAGGGTTCCCCTAAAACACCTGCCAACCAGACAACAGCACCCATGAGGTAAGAACATTAGTGCATTACAGTGTTTTAATGTAGTTCCAGGGGAAAAAAAAGGTTTCTCATGACTTCAGGAAGGGAATAATATTCTAATTTTTAATCGATGACAGAAGACCTGTTGTGTGATGATCGTTTAGTTATGCTCTCTAAACAAACCACTTAAAGGGGAGAAAAATATGACAGACCAGACTGAAAAGGGAATCCCATTCGGGATCTTCCCTATATCAAAGAACATTCATGACTCATGGTGCGGTCACGTTTACTGTAGATTGGGAAAATTTCACAGATAAAATTCAGTGATTTCAATAAGAATCAATGCAGTTGGAAATTTTGTTAGGGTGAAAGATTTTGCAGGGTTCGAATTGGTTGTGAATTTGCCCTCTTGACCAACAAAAGCTGCTTGGTTTGAAAGTGACTTTGTTGTCATGTTTCATACAGGGCTACACTATTGACTGTGGATGTTTTTTTTTTCTACAAAATTTTGCTAATGTGACTGCACTTTTAGAATGACACTTAATCTACTGGTCCAAAAAATTCAATCAAGTTTTGATTGATTTAAAGGGATAGGTCACCCAAAAATGAAAATTACCCCATGATTAACTCACCCTCAAGCCATCCTAGGTGTATATGACTTTCTTCTTTCAGACGAACACAATCGGAGTTATATTCAAAAATGTCCTGGCTCTTCCAAGCTTTATAATGGCAGTGAATGGAGGTTGAGATTTTGAAGCCCAAAAAAGTGCATCCATCCATCATAAAAGTGCTCCACACGGCTCCAGGGGGTTAATAAAGGCCTTCTGAAGCGAATCGATACATTTGTGTAAGAAAAATATCCATATGTAAAACTTTATAAACCGTAATCTCTAGTTTCCGGAATTAGAGATTAGAGTTTATAAAGTTTTAAATATGGATATTTTTCTTACACAAACACACCGCTTCAGAAGGCCTTTATTAGCCGTGTGGAGCACTTTTATGATGGATGGATGCACTTTTTTGGACTTCAAAATCTCGACACCCCATTCATTGCCATTATAAAGCTTGGAAGAGCCAGGGCATTTTTTAAAATACAACTCTTGATTGTATTCGTCTGAAAGAAGAAAGTCGTATACACCTAGAATGGATTGAGGGTGAGTAAATCATGGGGTAATTTTCATTTTTGGGTGAACTATCCCTTTAATGATGAAGAGTGATCACTTTCAGTGTTGTACTTGTGAAAGCAATTTTGATTCTGTAAAGATGTAAAAGTATTTATTGGTAAACGTTTGTACTGCACTCTTTTCTGTGCAGCGAGGTGCCTACTGAAGCTCTGGAGAAGCTCAGCATCACAGACAATAGCGAGTCTTCAGTGCCTACAGAAGAGTCGGAGGCCACCACTGTGATGGAGATGAGGTAATAGTGAATGTGTATCAACCAGATGTTATATGATGCATAAAAAGTGCCCTCCGCCCTCTCTTACCCTCTTTTACTCTCTCTTATGCCTCTATAGAGTTGAAACACCTTCAGCTGAGATCACACCTAATGGACCGGTCTGAAGCCTCTGGATAGGAGTCCGACCCACTCTCCGCCTCTTCCATTCTGAACCCCCAAACCTCAATACCACTTTTGGTGTTTTAATAAAGAATGCTGCCATGTTATTGGTCCTGGATACTGCCAATCAGCCCATAATTGGAGGAGGAAGCCAGGGGCATATAACACGAACCAGTAACCAGTACAGTGCTCAGAGGTGTTAGTCTTTTAATCCTTTCAACTTTGTATGAGATATGCACAGTTTTAAATGTAGCAGTGACCGTGTGATTACAGGATCTGTCAGGACTTCTTTTTTCTTCAGTTTGTGTCCCTCTCTTAGTTTTTCTGGATCAGTTTTTTCACGCTCAGCCTTGGATGGTAGGAAACAGGGATGTGAAGGTCCTAATTGGAAAGCACAGGCTCATCCTTCACAGCATAATGTCTTGAACATCCTCATGCAAAATCGAAAGCCTTGTTGCCTGACAACAGCCTCTGCAACAATTTACTGTATGTTGAAGCACAACTGAAATGTTCTGTAATGCTTGACACATTTCTGCACAGGTCACCGCCCCACCAAGTTCACTTTTAAGATTTAAAAAAAAAAAAACTTTATTATGGCCTAATCTTATTAAATCATGTATTTGAATGTTCTGAAGTGCTTTGGGACGGAAATGAATGACTTGATACTCTGACATGGTGTTCACGATGGCACCCGTGCAGTAATGTTTAGCCATTTAATTTAAAATTGACTCAATTGGAAACTAGACATTAATGGTGGGGGTGTGCCTATTTGATTTTTTTGGACTTTTTCATTGCATACAAAACATATTTATCATTCAAATACAAGCAGCTGTTTTTTTCTTCTTCCGACAACGTTCTAGGTAGGTTGTCAAGACCTTCTGATTGTATTGAATTACATTTGTCCGTTTTTTTTCCCCTCCCCTCAGTTCCACTAAACAGTTTCTGCCTAATTTTCTAGTGCATTTTATGCTTAAGCTTTCCAAAAATTGAATTATGGGTTTAAAGCAAAAAGCTTAAAGTAATCATAATAATCTTTGCCTTAAGTTACAAATCCTTCAAAATCCCTGTAACAGGACAGAAGGGGTTGCCTCAAAGCAGACAGGCTTTTTTGTCTGTTTTTAAATGTCAGCTAGTCTTTAAAAAACTGCCCCCCACAATTTTATTTGTATCACTGTCCAACATCAACGCAGCATGTTTTTTCCCCCAGAGGCCAAAAAACTCCATAGTATAGTATACCATATGAAATACTCCACAGGACAGTGTTATGCAACCTTTTTTTTTTAAAATCAGAACTCTTGTTATATGCTGTCAAGAAAGACTTTTTGAACTCGTCTCAGAACCTTCCAGTAGCTCTCATTGGAAATACCAAGATCCACTTTTAATATTTCATCCTGAACATCATGTGATTTATTTTTTCCCCCCTCCAGGAATTTTTTTGGCTATCACATTTCACGTATCATATCTCACTGGAAGCTTACTATGGTACCAAATCTGTTGGATTACAGGATTGGGATATTGCATTATTTATTTTGCACTTATTGAGGTGTTAGTGTGGAGACCTGTTCTCTCATCAAGCATTGGAACGCCATTTATTTTTTTCACTATTCATGATCTTTGCCTCTGGAGTATAAATCCTCCATTGACTCTCATTGCTTCTTAGATCTATGACATGTTCAAACAGGTTTGTTTCCAAAGCCAAAAGTATGTATTTGCCTTTTTCTTCAACGGTCAAAAAGACTGTGTATCTAACAGCTTTAGTGAGGTGATCACCCAAGATGGATTTTAATACAAGGTTTAAACAGAGACGCCAGATTGCACCTAAGACCCTACACATGCAATATGCATAAAAGTAAACAAGATAGAAGGTGTAGAAACAGATTTACCTCCAGACCACATGTCAAAGGATTCAGTCCTGATGAGCTCGCTGGTCTTCCCTGTAAAAAGACAGTGGATTAATACAGGCCAACTTCTCTCAGTTGCCTACATACTGTCACTGTGTTCAGTTAAAAAAAGTTTCACCATCAGCGTGTTTCTTAAGACAAAAAGGAGGCATACCATTGATCAAAGCAATGTTTATACCCCGTCCAACGTTGTTCTTTACTCCACTCATTAATCTGATAAAAGATCAAGAAGAAAGAGTTCAAACAGCAGCAGTCATGTTTCCTCTGAATTCAGGACATCTCCAGCCAATAAAAAGTGTTTATGTTTCTATGGTGTTTATGCAATAATGCAGTGTACTAAGAGATGTGTGTAAAACCTACACAGTATCCTGAAAACACATTTTTGGGCCGACAACGCTGGCTGCTCCACTGGTGATCTTAAAGGCAAAATGGTCCTCCGGACATGATTTAGAAAGACCGCATTTGTGGCGCGGAGGCCCAGTGGCTGAAAACAACATCAATACATCCATAAATACAGATGCCTTTACTATTTCAGAAAAAAAAATGTGTTTGGCTATGTTCTTGCCTTCTGACTGCACGATTTATTAATCGTTTATATTATTTACACATGCACCAGACAGGAGTCTTCACGCTGAATTATGTCTTGCGACACACTTCTTAAGTAGATGAAGTTATAAAAAATTAAAAAAAAGATCACACCCAAATACACCTACTTTATCAAAGCACTAAAGTAAATGGCAGCTGCCCAACACATCTAATGTGACCTATGGAACTCTGAATATCAAGTATATAACACCCATTATATGTATATATATATATGTATATATATATATATATATTCATGTCACACCAATAACCTACATATGAATCATTCATACTATAATTACTCTGCAGTAACAGGTAAGGAAATTATTGATTTCTGCACAGCAAAAAAAATTAAATATGTACTCACATACAGTCTCTGCGGGTGCATATCGTGCTGTAGAGAAAAAGATGTCGATTAGCAAATAGCAGTGTGCCATGTCAAACACTGAAAAATGCAAAATCATTCTTTAACCAAACAAGTGTATTATTTATTTTTACTAACAAAAGGCGTGTAGTTTCAGATCAATATGTTCTGTGTGTGTAAAGGAAGTTGCAGAAAATGGTTGCATGCATGAACTCACCAAGTACTTTGCCCAAATTAAAATTAGCTTTGCTCTCCAATAGCTCAAATGCCAGGAACACAGCTAGAAACAAGATAGAAACCAGCACTGCCAGTTTCAAAAGTCCTGTAAACAAAAAAGTTCCATATTCTTGAGTTTATAAAGTCCATACTAAATAGTTTTTGATGAGAAACAAAGTCTCATCTTTAAAATTATGACAATTTTTTTCAGGAAATTCAAACAAAAAATGCCGTTTTGACTCGCGACAAATTACTCAGTTCAAACATGATCATCCCCTTCCTCTTTACTACTAGTTTTAACACTAAATAAACATGAATGAACATCACATGCCTTATGTAATCGCTCAATCAGCGTTTCAACCGCAGAAAGACGGCAATAAAACAGCTTGTAAACAAATTGTCATGTAGCATTTAATTTACCTCAAGTCATTAGTGAACGCAGCTCATTAATTCGCTAGAGAAATTAAGTGCAGAGAAGATCATTTGACGAAATATTAGATTATACTCATATTTTACTTTATCCGTTAGTGATGTCTTAATTATTTAATGTGTTTAAATAAATCTGTTATGAAACAAGTTATGACAGCCACTGTGTAAATGATTATATTTCAACAATAGAAATTGTATAATTTAGAAGTTAATTTAAAACCTGCATTATGTGAACTTAACATGTTTGCATACAATATTTTAATTTGAGTGTTTATTATTATTATATTAAAATACATAGTAATTGAATTTAAGTTTGGGCTCTGTTGTTAATTGTAACCTTATAGTAAAGTAAAAGGGCCCCCTATAGTATAGATCATAATTTGAGGTAGATTTTTATCCCTTCAAAAATTTTCATTGCAATTAAATTTATTTAAAGAAAGAGCCATTTGTTCAATAAACCACTGTTTAATATAAAAAATTGTGTGTTTAGTTTTTCCCCCTGCTGTACCGAAACCGTACCGAACTGTGACATCGAAACCGAGGTAGTACCGAACCGTCATGTTAGTGTACCGGTGTTGTGCCCAATTCTGTGTGGCACAACCGAACTGTGACATCGAAACCGAGGTAGTACCGAACCGTCATGTTAGTGTACCGGTGTTGTGCCCAATTCTGTGTGACACAACCGAACTGTGACATCAACCGAGGTTTTGATGTGTGGCACAATCGAACTGTCCGGGGGGGGGGGGGTTGTACCCCCCCGGACAGATTATTACCCCACTAGTATTGGTAGGTTAAGAGTAGGTGTGGAGGAGGGGTTAGGATTAGGCAATCAGGCAGTGACTTCAACAAGGGGTAATAATTTGGCAGAGGGGTCAAAATTGGGCACAACACCGTTACACCCCTAATTTAAACTATTTTGTTCACTTTTACACACTATACAATTGTTAGGATTTCTGCAATTATTCAATGTCTTAAGGCAAAACTTTTTTTGCACTGCTATTAAACAGACATTACCACAACATATTGTCAATGACAAAAGAGCAAATATTTGCCTTCGGTTACATGAAATATATACTTCAGCAGAGTTTAGACTGAAAGAAACAGAACAAACCTCCTGCTCGCATCATCCTGGCGGTTTTGCAAGCAGCAGTCACCACACTGAGATCCAGACACCTGATATGAGATCAGATATCATCATGTTACAAAAGCCTGAATATTCCTAATACAATACTTATATTACCAACAGGAATTTACTCAAGATAATCAAGATGATTGTGAAAAGTCACACAGCAAAACAATGGCCAGGCTGACTGACTAACCTATATTTGGCTGATTCAGAATGAGATAAATAATTAACATGTCCAATTCTCATCCATTTGCTTTATTATATATTCTGAGTAACTTGAGTATCCTTTCAGCTAAGCAAATATTTATATTTTACTACTTTCAGCTCTGTTAAATAAACATATTTTACGTTTAACTCAACATCACAGAATTCTATAATGTATTCAATTGTTTATGAATAAAAGTGCATTAAATTGTTTATGATTAAACTGCACGATTTCTGTTTTCAACTATCTCATAAGCCGGTTTAACACAAACCAACATATAAGTTTTACATTTATATACCTGTATCAGTCCTCACCTGTCAGGATGTCTGAAAATGACTGAGCCAATTAAATATTCAACAAAATGCTCAAGATCTAACATGTAAAACAAACACATAAATCCCGAAAACCTCTAATTATGCCTGAAAAAGATGCCAGAAGCGAATTAAACGGTTGTTAGTGTTAAGTTTAGGTATTAGATGACAGCAGAAAAGGTGATAGTAGCCGTTAGCAAAAGGTGTATATGCAAACAAAACACGATAATAAACTTTGAAATAGATATATAATATGAAGTCAAGAACATCATGTAACCCAACGAATATATTTTTAGACTGTGATTGACTAAAGAAGAGAAGAATAATAAGAAGTACCTGGTGACACGGCGACACAGCGCTGAATATCCCCTCACATCCGGGGTTCGCTATAGAGGAGGAGCGTGCGTTTGTGCAGATAGGACGACACGCCCGTGTGGGCGTGTATAGCTGTCCTACATGGCGCCCGCCCACACTGCACAGGGGTTTTATGCATAATTTGTTAAAAACTAGTCATACTAGTTCTAGCCTACGTAGTTCAAACAGATGACAATTTGGAATGTTGGAAATAACAGAATATTGTTATTTTTTAAGTCGTTTGGGTTAAACTAAACTGTGTTTAAATAGGAAATTATAGATATTTAGTTTATACTATATACTATAATATATACATAGGCAATAGTCTGAAAAACGCTCATTATATTTAAGCAACGCAATTCAAAGACAATAGTATAGGCTACATACTTTATATATAATGTAATTAATTTGTTTTGTTATTGTTGTTTTATTTATTTTTTCCTATGCCCTGTATTGCTTAAATATTCTTGAATCTTGAGTGAGATGGGTGTTTTAGTGAAGATGTGTGAGAGTATGGTTCATGTTGGTGTGTTGTGTGGTATGTAGTATATGTGTGAGAGTGTGTGTTAGTGAGGAGGTGTGAGGCGAGTGTATGCTCTTGTGAGGTGTGTGGTTTGTTTGTTTTCCAAGACAGACAACTGTTTGGTGTCTTTCTCGTTTGACATTTGTCTGTAGTGGTATTGTATAGTGGTATTGCGGTTGAGCAATTTTCTGTTAAATTCTGCAATATGTGTCCTTTGACAGCTCTTTTGTCTTGGCCATGGTGGAGTTTGGAGTGTGACTGTTTGAGGTTTTGGACAGGTGTCTTTTATACTGATAATGAGTTCAAACAGATGCCATTAATACAGGTAACGAGTGGAGGACAGAGGAGCCTCTTAAATAAGAAGTTACAGGTCTGTGAGAGCCAGAAATCTTGCTTGTTTGTAGGTGACCAAATACTTATTTTACCGAGGACTTTACCAATTAATTCTTTAAAAATCCTACAATGTGATTTTCTGGATTTTTTTTTTCTCATTTTGTCTCTCATAGTTGAGGTATACCTATGATGAAAATTACAGGCCTCTCTCATCTTTTTAAGTGGGAGAACTTGCACAATTGGTGGCTGACTAAATACTTTTTTGCCCCACTGTATATATAGAGAGAGAGAGAGAGAGCATTTTTTTATTAAGAAAATCTGGTTACACTTTATTTCGATAGTCCACTTTAGACATTCTACTAACTATACGTAACTTTGTAACTACATGTCAACTAATTCTCATTAATTTGCAACTACATGTCTACTAACTCTCAGAGTAGACTGTTAGGGTAGGTTTAGGGTTAGTAGAATAAGTTGACAAAGAAAGTATTAGAAGATATTAAGCAGATAGTCTACTAATACTCTACTAACTATTAGTTGACATGTAGTTGCAAAGTTACTTACTGTTAATAGAATGTCTAAAGTGGACTATCGAAATAAAGTGTTACCGAAAATCTTTATCATTTTTTTGTAATAATTATATACTAAACAATATATTTAATATGGTGTATTATGAGTAACACAATAATTAAAATGTGGATGATAGGATGAGCATAAATAATGATGTTTAAATGCATTTTAATTGATTTACAATTCAAAAACAGTAGATTGGTCTATTTGAAATTGCATAGTCCCAAATCTCAAGGAGGATTGCCAGCAGCAGCCGGAGGGAATATGAATGATTCCAGTGCAAAAGACAGAGAGGGTGAAAATAAATTCACTCGTAAAGATTATCCTCTGGTCCCTGTATAAGACACTTCATAGGACAAAATAGGAACCTGATATCATTTGCCTCGGTTTGAAAAATGTAGTTCACTATTATTTCCAAGGGTTTATTATCCAGTTACAGTGCCTGGGTGTGAGATTCATTTGAAAAACTTGTCTGCAAAGCCCGAGTAGTTCCAAGAGTTTAAATGTTGTTCACTCAATGAGATCCTGAAGAAGAAATAAAAAAAATCAGCAAGGTAAGCGAATGCTAAAATACATAATCAACTATAAATAAATAAATACAGCCAAATTCAATAGGTACAGGCGAGGATAATATTGATTGATTCATCAAGCTCACTTCATCGGAATCCTCCTGGACTTGGAAACCATTTAGTTTGCCATTGGGGCTACTGTCTTTGCTAACACACAGATCATCATCTTAGAGTTGCAGAGCAGAAAAGCGATAAGCATGTGACCTGCAGGGGGCAAAATTTGACCAATAGAGAATCTGACTTCTGCAATGTACTTTATATCTTGTGTGAGAGATAGTGAATGTGGCTTCAAATGGATATAATATCCAACTGAGGCCAATCAAGTTTTATCACGTGACCTTACCTATGCCTACAGTTTATTCTCCTTGAGGTGATTATTAAAGCTGCAGTAATACCCAAACCAATGACCCCCACACAAGTACACACACAATAAGAACCAGCATGCCCAGCTGCAATAGAAAGACAATAAATGTATTTATTCAGTTCATCAACCATGTTTTTCTACATGTATTCTTTTAAAGCTCTTTTAAAAAAGTACTTATGCTCTTTATATTGTATTATACATGATAAGTGATTTTACTTCATGTTTTTTGGCCACTGTATAGTGAATAATTATTGTCATGACAAATGGGCCACTCACTGACCTCACAGTACGCAAATTTGAGGAGGTTGGTGAAATGTCCTTCCCACAAAGATTTTTGAAAGAGTCTTCTGTTTTCGGAGGGCTGAAACCCCCCTCACATTTATCACCAGGAATCTTACGATACCTGTTTAACACAGTGTTATAATTATAGCAATTAAATGTATGTGTATTAAATTTTTTTATATGGAAAATAAAGATATTTTTCACCATCACCCTGTATGCTGAAGGTCATCTAGCTCTTAAGCAAATATCCTGGGTTTGATTCAAGAAGTCGGCTTGTAGGAGACACTCCGAGGTGTTTTCATGCAGATAGAAACCATACTCACTGTTGACAGGAGAGATGTTCAGAAAACACATTCGTTTGACCACAAGCAGATGTCCAAACCTCAGTGTGGTGCAATTTTTCCTACCACATGTAGTCATCTCTAGTGCAAGGACATGAGTGCTGCTGCCTGCTGACCACATATCCTCTCCCATTTCTACATGCTGACAGTTTCTTCAGTCTTCTAAATGTTTCTTTGTAGCCCAAGAGGCATTCATCTGTTTCTGGGTCAGTCATAGTCAGAGTGCGCCAACCACTACACATAGTCCTGATCATCACCTAGGAACACCGAGAGATTGTAAAACTGTAGTTTTTTTAATTCTTAAGGCAGTGACATGAAGCTGATGGGCTGGTTGGTAAGAGAGATCACTCCGATTAGCTATTCAGCTTAGTGAACTAGTGCAAGCAAGCAAAATGGAATTGACGAAAGCTGGTATGGAGAGATATATTTCCTCTCACGCAAGTTCAGAATGTATGTGCTAGTTGCCCATTGTCTGTAGTCTTTGCGGTGTGTTAAAGTGCAAATTTTTGGTTCAGACACAGGCGTCATGAGGCAACACCACAGTCGGCTTTCGTCGCCACTATGATTTGTATCAAAGCTTTGATGATGTAGTATAATACTTATTACAGTATTTAAAATCTGCCTATAATTCTTGAAATGTTTTTTACATTCTCTGGTGAGCAGGTGCTCAAAGTCTATGGTGACAGCCACCCACATGGGCTGATCATGATCATCTGGGCGGTAGCCGAAAAAATGCTGATATTCATTGTCTTAGTGCCTGGCTCGGATGCCAGTCCGGCCAAGAAGATGGGGTGGTCGGTGAAATTAAATATTTTCCAGTACTGTCCTTCATCTGTGGAAAGCCTGAAAACATTCAGACACACAGTCATATATGACAGTGACTACATATTACACATTTTTTCTTTCAGAACAAGAACAACGTATAATATAACTGCAGAGAGTGCATATTACATGCTGATACCTATGCAACATATTGATGTCCTAAGAATCTTTACTAATTTGTGCATCAACACCCAAGCGAATTACATATGCGAAATACCATGCTTAGAGACAAAGAGTCATAAAACTCCCCAGTATTTCCAACATTTACATTAAGTATCAGTTACTCCTTTTTACGAAGGTGTGTTTGAACTAAGAATCTGACGCTTCCCTCAGGTGTAGATCTGCTGAATATGCAAATGGTTTCATAAATTTCATTCCTTATGTCTCTTTCTGTAGTGAGTTAAACTTTAACCCTTTCCTATACCAACTGTATGTGTGTGTATGTGTATGTTAGACCAGCTTATGTGTGTATGTAGGATGTTAGACCAGTTTATGTGTTTATGTAGTATGTTAGACTAGTTTAAGTGTTTATGTAGTTAATAAAACCTTACTTGTATCACACTTGACGTGTTCATTGTTTGCTCATAACCGGAGTCACTAATCATGCAGATTTACGCTACAAGCTTTTGTAGAATTGTACAGTAAGAAAGTTATTTCCCTTAACCAGGAAATTAACGTTCTTAGAATTGACAAGACAGTTGACCCTGAGAGGTCAGCTAAATATCTACAGCGGATCTAAAATAATCATAATTAATTATAACTAGTTATGGTTAATTATTCATATTTCCCATGAGCTGATTCGTTACATATTTATTAATTAATTATTATATGTACTGTATTTATATTGAATTAAATGTATAATTAATAAATGAAAAATACATTTATTATATAAATTAATAATTAAGTAACAAACTATTAATACAATTCAATTATTATTATTATTATTATATTATATTTTAAATGATATTATAATACATTATAAATTCAAAAATTATAAATACATTAATATATCAGTTTTATTATAAGTGTGTTCAAACTTGTGTTATAACTAATAAAGAATACATACATGATATCATTATATCATTTAGGGCTGCACGATTGTGGCAAAAATCATAATTATTCCCTTGAAATTGTAATTAATTACGATGATCACAATTTATACTGAATGATGTTTATACCATTGTTTGAAGCAACAGCATGCCATATTTTTATATGAAAATAAACAAGCTGAAAACACTCTAACTGAAAAACTTATAGTGCTTTTCTATAGTATTAAGCCTCAAATGTCAACTACACATTGGATTGGTTTCTTCTTTAAATAAAAAAAGTAAAAATATGATATTATAATGTTGTAATGTTTATTATGTAATACATTATTATTATTATAATACATTAGTATAATGTGTTATAATGTTATGCTAAAACAAAAATTTGAATGATTACATCATTGTGGCAACCGTAATTGTAATCGCAATTAGAAATTCGATTAATTGTGCAGCCCTAATACATACATATATATAGTGTGTTCAAACTTTGTGTGTTTTTCACACCTGCTCTGTAGTTGCTGATGGTAGCTGAGCTTTTTTGAAATGGTCACCCTGGTCTGAGGACACATAGATGACACGGGGAGAGGCCTGTAAACACAACATCTCATAAATCAAGCATGCTTTGATGATTCTTACAGAAGGGAAAATGAAAAAGGGTGGGCAACATGGTGTGTGTTCATGTGGGTGAACACATGCTTGAGTGTGCATGTTGTCTGAGTTCCACACCAGTTTTTCCATGACAGAGGTAAACAGGAAGCCACTGATATATCACAAGGAGAAGACGTTCTTGGCGATGGTGGTGAAATTTTTGCCAAAATCCTGCGTCCGTCTTAGAATAAGCTCGCCTCGTCTTGCTGCCTCCACTGGTCAAACCCAATTAATAGAGTTAATTAATTTATCATTCAATTTATAAGCATGGCCAATTTTCTGTGTTGTACATAAAATGTATCTCAAAGAGCATAAATTATTTTTGTCTAATGATTCCTTTAATGTTATTTAAAGGGGTCATATGATGCTATTTTAAAGATCATTATTTGGTGTAACAGAATACAGTATGGTGACATGCTTTAATGTTCAAAAAACACATTATTTTTCAAATACTGTACATTATTGTAGGTCCTCCTTGGCCCACCTCTCTCAAACGCGTCGTTTTCAACAAAGCCCCCTCCTTTGACAAGCGCAGTCTGCTCTGATTGGCCAGCTGACCCAGTGCATTGTGATTGGTCGAACACCACAAGCATGCGTCGGAAATGTAACAATCTTACCATAATCGCGAGCTTCAAGCTTTCAAAGTAAATATCAAGACAGTTAATAATGTCGTTAGTTTTACCATCAGTTCAAGCCCGAAAGATAAAGGCTTTTGCTTTCGCACTGAAACACAGCGTCTCCCTGACATGGCTGCTTCAACACTACTGCATTCCTGAAACCACGCCTTCTTTCTTTGCGTGCACATTTGGGCTGCATTATGCTAATATTCCCACATATTGACGTAGATATGTAGGGGCGTGTTAGAACGAGCCGTTTTAGGTAGATGTGGCTGACTCTTAACTTTTATAAAGAATATCTCTTTGGATTTGAGACTTTAGTCTTTGCAACTTTACAGATCTTCTTTATGCACCAAGAGCTTGTAACACTTCAAAGAGAAAGAAAAACTTGAAATCGCATCATATGACCTCTTTAATGGAAAAACCTAGATGAAATCACGCACCAGTTCCTTTTGGGCTGGAACTGAAGAAAAGAGTGATTCCAGATCCCCTTTCAAAGAATTAAAAAAGGGAAACTATATTTTAGTTACAGAAATTAATAGTTTTTTTCCAATAAGAATGTGTTTCTTAACCGTCTGATTGAAAAAAGTTATAGAAAATATTTTGGGGGGAAAAAAAAAAAAAAAAAATTGGTGATGACCATGTGTGAACGTGTGAACTCCTTTGTGAACTTCAGACCAACTGTTTCCAAAGTCTTGTGAGAGCCATAGCCCATCCTAAAGAGAGAGAGCATGTCAACAAACTGTCACATATGACATCTTAAGGGACATCCAAAATATCTTAAATTGTGTTCCGAAGACGAACGAAGCTTTTACGGGTTTGGAACGACATGGGGGTAAGTGATTAATGACAAAATTTGCATTTTGGGGTGGAGTATCCCTTTAAGTGTCTTAAGTGTCAACTAATTAAAAATACAATCAGGGGGTGTCAGAAACCTGAATCACCTCACAAACTGTTAAGGGGGCTTGAAAGAGTAGGAGGTAAAACCTTACTCACGTCAATGTTGATGACCACAAGGTATTTTGTGTCCTGGTAGTGGAACTGAATGGCCTGTGCTGGATGGAATGGAAGCTCCACTGATCTGAACGTCACACCAGCATCCACTGACGTAAAAATAACTCCTCCTGGGGTCTCGGTGAAAGGGAGGTTGGCTGTTAAAATAACCTATAATGGTGACAAAAACGTTACATACAATTTACTTATAAAACAATAAAGGACAGAAATCATGAAGTGGAGAAATTACAGTGTAGTTTTTTTTTTTTTTGAGATGATGACAAAAGTTAGTTCCAAAGAACTAACACACAGCAGGATATTAGCTTCACACCAGCCCCACTTCAGATGAAGTTATAAAAAGAGTGTGGTTTCATGTTAGTTATTGGTTTTAACACAAAGCGGCTGCTGTCAATAGCAATGTCTGTTAAAACCATGAGCTCTCATGAGACAATTGTAAATGTCATGGCCTTTTCTGTTTGGATGGAAAAAAATATTTCTCTAAAAAAGGTCATACTACATCTAATATTATTATTAGTTATCACAGCATTAGCTAAGACAAGTTTGGCTCGTTAGACAGATAAAGCCATGGCTTCAGACTTGATGTTAGCACATCTGTTTACCTGTTGAAGGTTCCCAGGTCCAGCACTTATCCCAAAGTCCTTCTTTATAAATGTGTTGTTAATGGCGTGGGAGACATCATGAAAAGACTTTCCATAGTCTTCACTATAAAAAGATTCAGCTTATTAGTAAATAAGTCCAAATTGGTTGTATCTTTTAAGAAACAGCTGGCTAGGCCAATAAACAGGGCGATTTTTGGCTGGTTTGAGATCAGCATCTGTGGCCGCTTAGCTAATTAAAAGAAGCACCAGTAAAACCCTGAATAGGCCACATTAGTCTACATCTGGGGTGCCCGGTCCTGTTCCTGGAGAACTACCGTCATGCAAAGTTCAGCTCCAACCCTGATCAAACACACCGGAATCAGCCAGTTAAGATCTTCAGGAGCACCTGACAATTACAGATTGCAGAGCTGAAGTCTGCAGGTAGATAGATCTCCAGTAACAGGATCGGGCAGCTCTGGTCTACATGGTATTCAGGTAAAAATTGCACCACTGACCTCCTATAAAGACGTGATGAACCGCCTTCATAAAATGAGTCTGAGGAAGCGCTGAGTGTGGAAAGGACCAGGATTACCTGCGATGGACAGAAAAAGCGTTCAGACTGCCCCTGCATAATTTCTTTAGATAAAATAATATATGTGACCCTGGACCACAAAACCAGTCTTAAGTCGCTGGGGTATATTTGTAGCAATAGCCAAAAATACATTGTATGGGTCAAAATTATAGATTGTTCTTTTATGCCAAAAATCATTACGATATTAAGTAAAGATCATGTTCCATGAAGATATTTTGTAAATTTCCTGCCGTAAATATATCAAAACTTAATTTTTGATTAGTAATATGCATTGCTAAGAATTTGGACAACTTTAAAGGCGATTTTCTCAATATTTAGATTTTTTTGCACCCTCAGATTCCAGATATTCAAATAGTTGTATCTCAGCCAAATATTGTCCTATCCTAACAAACCATACATCAATGGAAAGCTTTTTTGCAATGATGATTACTTATGATAAATAAATGAATAATTAACTGTGCATATTAGGGCAAAACACAATCTAACAGGTAGAAAATTAAATTAGAAACATCTAAACTTTTCAAAACACAGCAAGTGCACCGTGGGTCATGTGACAAGAATCAACCAATCAGCTTCATCCTTTGCCGTAACAAAATTGAAAGCTAAGCCAGGATGGAGAAACAGCTGATCATAGCTGTACAAGGATAGTCATTTTTTAAATAAATTTAGTAGCAGAGCTACTGCAAGGGATTTTTAGTGCTGGAAATCCATTTCTCCTTTGCTGAAACTTCCGCGTCTTCATGGAAAGCGCAGGTCATAGTTGGTTAGCAAAGGCAGACGCCACGGGAGCGCAAGCATAGAGCGCAGGCTACAGAGTGCTTTGGAAAGAAGGAGAAAGCGGCGCGCCTAGCGTTTTCCACGCTTTTTCAGGCGCGATATGCAAATGTGGTTTTGTTTTGAAGGAGAAAAAAAAGCACATTGCTGGACTCGGTCGAGACCAACGAGAACACTTGGCGAGTCCAATGACCAAGTCCGAGTGCAAACACCAACGAGTCCGAGACAAGTCCGAGACCATAGAAAAATGACTCGAGTCCTACAATATATAAGTGCAAATGACATGTCTCGGTTAGCCTAACGCAGTACACATAGCAATGTATACAGGTGCATCTCAATAAATTAGAATGTCGTGGAAAAGTTCATTTAGTTGAATGACCATGGTGTTGGTGTGCTTGACTGGCCAGCAAACTCACCAGACCTGAACCCCATAGAGAATCTATGGGGTATTGTCAAGAGGAAAATGAAAAAACAAGAGACCAAAAATGCAGATGAGCTGAAGGCCACTGTCAAAGAAACCTGGGCTTCCATACCACCTCAGCAGTGCCACAAACTGATCACCTCCATGCCACGCCGAATTGAGGCAGTAATTAAAGCAAAAGGAGCCCCTAACAAGTATTGAGTACATGTACAGTAAATGAACATACTTTCCAGAAGGCCAACAATTCACTAAAAATGTTTTTTTTATTGATCTTATGAAGTATTCTAATTTGTTGAGATAGTGAATTGGTGGGTTTTTGTTAAATGTGAGCCAAAATCATCACAATTAAAAGAACCAAAGACTTAAACTACTGCAGTCTGTGTGCATTGAATTTATTTAATACACGAGTTTCACAATTTGAGTTGAATTACTGAAATAAATGAACTTTTCCACGACATTCTAATTTATTGAGATGTTATTTATAAAGAATTACACTCATATTTTGTAGTTCAAAGGGTTTTCTTTACAATGAAACCATTTTTTTTCATTTCCTCCATTGTATGTGTGTAGGGTAAACATTTGAATTGGAGTATGAAAAATTTAGGCGAAAATACCAAAAATGCCCCAGAGAATAAGTGGTTAAAATATCCTAAAATAAGTTTTTATACGAGTCAAATCGTATGAATTCTCCAAAACGTAAAATAGTTAAGTTTTTTTATTAGATCAGGTTGTGCGCGCAGCGCTTTTTGACCCTAGGCTGTCTGGGTAGGACACTCAGTAGGTTTTGTGACACAGCCATAGACTTGACTAAAAGCACATTTTAACTTTATCTTTGTATTGTTGCCTACCGCTTCAATTGACACTTTTTTACTACTTTTTTTTTTTGGCAGACAGTTTGTTGAGTTGTTACGTTCTTAATTTAATCACAAGTAAACAATAATAAAACGGGAGTATAATAATAAAATAAAAACAATAATAACCCGTTGGGGTGAGTGCTCTTAGAGACACGTTCGTCAGTATTTTATCTTTTTTTTTAATCATAATACTCGATACACTTACACTATGCCAGCCCTACTGAAAGTTATTGTGATAAATTAATCTCAAGATCACAAACAGTTTAATTTGTTTTACATATACATTACATTTACATTTGTTTGGTTTAGTTTGTCTTTTTTTTTTTTTTTCCAAAAGATGAAAAGGTGATGTCTCATTACAGATGCACACTTGGACTCATATAAAACATGGCTTCTCAGGATTGAAACATGTTACAGATCATTTTCAATATGTACAACAAAAACCCTGCAACACAAACCAACAATTTATGTAAGCTTTAGAAGCCCCTCCCCCCAGTTTAAAAAAGCACTGCGAGTCGTTTAAAACAAAACAGCTCACAAATGTCACAGTATGTTCAGTTTTTGGCACATGGTGAATGTAATCACACAGGTAGTGGTTAAGAAAGGTCTGGAAGCACGTCCAGTGGGCTTGAGAGTCTCTCTCTGTCTCTGTCCAGAGGAGCAGCCAGCTCTTCCAGCTGCTGTTGCTGACTGTTTTCCAACTCTTCCAAGCGTCTCCGCAGCACAGACAACTCCCTCTGGTGCTGATCCTCCTGAGAAAGAAAATGCAGAAACAGATGAGTGGGATGAAGAGGGGGAAAAGAGAGAGGGGAGGATGGGAAAGCAGCAGATTTATATCCTGGGTTTTGTTATGGCCGACAAGAGAATATTCTACATTGTGGATGGGATGTTTGCAGACACCTGTATATTCGAGAAGATGGATTCTGCTGGGATGAGGAGGGATTGGGCCAGAGGGGTGGAGGAGGTCATCTGGTTGCCCAGCAACAGACGATGAAACTCATTGTGTCTCCTCTGCAGCTCCTTCAGACGCTTGCTGAGTTGAGCATGTTCTTCAGAGTATGAGGATTTCCTGAGCACGCACACACATAAATAGAAAAAATATAATATAATAATAAACATACATATATACATACATACATACATACATTATTCTCTATGGCAAAAGGCGTACGGAAGTACTTTCTAGCTGTGCTTGCTTCAATTTCAAGTTCTTCTATCTTGGCTTCCAGGAGCTGAATCTTGTCTTGAAGTTTGTTTTCTTTCAGTTCTGTCATGGTTTTTCTCTGGATAAGAAAACAGACCAATAATGCACCTTTATGATAACAATAGTTGTGACAATAAGTACAATAAATATAAAAGTACCAAACAAAAACTTAAAGATAGTCAACATATCAGCAAGGTGTCAACCGTTCATG
Source organism: Sinocyclocheilus grahami (assembly GCF_001515645.1). Classification (NCBI taxonomy): domain Eukaryota; kingdom Metazoa; phylum Chordata; class Actinopteri; order Cypriniformes; family Cyprinidae; genus Sinocyclocheilus; species Sinocyclocheilus grahami. Next base: position 194,656 of record NW_015505776.1, on the reverse strand, counting down.
TTCCAAAAAGAAGTTTGTAGAATGTAGACACTACCTTTTTCTGAGCAAATGCTGCCCTCTGCAGGCGCTCTTTGGCCTGGCTGTATTTCTCTCGTAGTTCTGCTTCTCTTTCCTGCAGTTTGTGTTTCTCCTCTAACCATTCCACCTGCCTTTCCTCCACCAACCTGTGACAATAAAACATCGACATTTCACTTAATTAACTTAATTCAACAATTCACTGTTCACTACATTGTTACAATTTTTAGGCTATTTTCATGGAAAGAACAGAGTAAAAATCACATTAACTGTTAATAAAAAAAAAGATAAAAATAGAACAAGTAATAATAATTGTAACAAAGAGGATAGGGATATACAAACAGGATAATTTACATACAGAAAGAAAAAAAATCTATATAGTGTTTAGTAGCATTCAAGAAGTTGAAAGTGAACAGGAAATGATGGGAGTAAGGGAGAAGTGGAATCAGAAAATAAGCACTAAGAGTTAACATGAGTAATATTTGCTAAATATTAGGCCATGGCTCTGATATATTCACATATGAAATATGGCTTATTTATTTTTTTCGAGATAATTTAATATAGCTGTCAGGACAAAAAAAAGAGATCTAATGTACCATTATAAACAAATCACCCATATTTGCAATAGCAGGGAAACATGTCTATCAAGCCCTTTTATAGAAGTTGAATCTTGCTTTGAAACCAACATTTCATCTTACCAATCAACTCTACCTCAAGCCTCTAAACTGAAGAAATGCTAAATGGCACGTTTTGATGCTCGCTCAGCAGGCTGTCAGCATTCTCTAAAATATTTTTGGTTCTCATTTGACAGCGACACTGGTATCCAGGTTACAATAAGGCGTACCTCTCGGCTTCCTGTTGGGTCCGTTCTAATTGTGTGCGAGTGCTCCGTAGTTCCTCTCTCACTCGCTCCAGACTTTCTCTCAGTCTGCTATTGGTGTCCAGCAGCTCATTCTCCGAGTGAGACAGGGTTCCTATCTGTTGATTCAGCTCAGCGTTTTGCTGATAAACACAATTTACAAAATAGATGATTTGAGTTATATGATCCGTCATGACTTCCATCTCTATATTCACAGTAATTTCACTTATTTTCCAGTGCTTACTCGTCTCAGGTCCGCGTTTTCTGCCCTTAAGCTTTCTAGCTCTTCCAGCTGTTGGCCCTGCTGCTGAACTTTGACTCTGTTTCACAAGCATTCAGACAGGAAATCAAACCGGTCAAATCATATTATCTTACTGTATTACAGCTACTGAGCATTTAGCAATTTCTTCTCACTCAGTTAAAGTCAACATGAAATAAATATTAATGTGAACGATTCATCCATGTATGTTTAATTTTTTTTATCACAATGTCATAACTGGATCTTCAATCTGATCTCAATCTGTATCAAAAACTGATACATAGAACCAAGCCCCTGACCTACATTTTTTCTTTTTCCGATAATACATTACACTCGGATATACTGCATGTCATAATATGGAGGAAAATATTTGTTGCAACGACTTTAACGATAAAGGGTCCCTTTAGATTTTATGTGGAGGTTAAACTGAATCAAATGACCCTGAAGAAGCTTGCCTCAGATTTTGCAGTTCCTTACGAACAACCTCTTCCCCCAATTGTGCAGCACGGAGATGCTCTTCCCACTCCTCTTTCTGAGAGCTCCCTGCTGCCTCCTGAAGAGCTCTCTGCTGTTCAAGCTCAGATAAACGATTCTCCAGCTCCAGCCTGATGACAATGAAATAAATTCATTTGAATGTAGAAAATCCCATGAAGCTTTGAATCAGTTCCTCGTCTGATATTAATAATAGTGCTTACTTTTCTTCCTGAAGGGTGGCCATCTTGTGTATCTCCTCCTCTCTCACCGCCTGAACCCTGCGCACCATCTCATGCTCTTTTTCAGATATCAACTCTTTATTTCTCTCAAACGCTGACTTCATGACCTCAATATCTGACTGTAGACCTAAGAGAGAGAGAGAGAGAGAGAGAGAGACATTTATTATTGTAAAATAGGTTCCAAGAAAGTAAATGAAAGAAAATAAAGATGTCTGTTTACCCTCTACTTGGCACTGCAGTGTATCTCGGTCTCTTTCTAGCTCTCTTTTGGCTCTGACACACTCTAGTTTTAAGTTACTCAACTCCAGCTTGTGTGTGTGCTTCATCTCTTCATTCTGGCCAAGAAAGCACATGCAATTGACGGGATATATTACTACAGATATGAAGCATGGGGACATGCGGTGATAAAATCTGACTGGTCATGTCACTCAGACTGCATTCATGCACCTGAATGTTGAACGAGTTGATCTCCCTTTCGGCTTTGTGCAGTTTGCCTGTGAGGAGTGTGTTTTGTTCCTGAGATAGACGGAGTTCACTTTCTGTCCGGTCCAACTGCATATGAATAGACTGCTTCTCTGCCTGAACATCAACAGAGGGGGACAGAAAAAGGCCTTCAAACGCCTTAATAAAAATCCTATATATATATTTTTTGTTCCAAATGTAATGTGTATGTTAAATGTTGTGACATATACAAATCACATATGAAAAAAACATTAAATGTGCTTATTTGATTATAGAAATGCAACAAAATATTTTTTTAATTATTTAAAATAAAACATTCATAATGAAATAAATAGTTAATATTAAAACTGCAAAATCCTAAAACATGAATCGTGAATCAGAGACTTTTTAATGTGGTCTCAAACTTTGGACTTCACGGTTTATAAATTATTTATGTTATACTTAATACATATTTATTATATATTCTATTTTTTTTTTTTTTTCAAAAAAATGTGAAATCACTGTGATAACTAATACTTGGGGTGCATAGATCAGTAAAAATTACTTAATTACTTCAAATTACGTAATTACTTCAAATGAAAAAAGCAGAATCCGCACTCACTTATAAACTTAATCAAGTTTTTTTTTTGTACAAAAAGCACAAATGCATCATCAGGATCACTAACTTGCCTCATTTTCCTTATCAAATCTTATTTGTATCATCAAAAATCAACCCTTCACTTTTATTCGCTCACCTCCAGGGCGTTTACTGCAGCCTGGGATTCAGCCAGCTGTCGGATCTGGATCCGCTGCACATTTTCGGCCTGAGCACCGGAATTATTTCTCTCCGCTCTGAGTTCAGTGACCTCTGCCTCCAGGCCTTTGAGCCGCTGGAGGAGTTGGGCTTTCTCCCTCAGCAGGGCTTCAACCCGTTTCCCGTCCCATGCCGGGTCTCCGCTCTGCAGCTGAGCAGCCAGATCCTCCTTATCACGCTCTAGTCTGGCCACCTGCACAATCACATACATAACACTCCTTCATAAAGAGACACTGCTGGGTCAAAATTCAATTCAAAATGATAAAACATACATCAGCTTCATGCCGTATCCGCCTCTCCTCCAGGACTCGGGCATGCTCCTCTTTCTGGTGATCAAACTCTGACTTGAGGAAAGTGAGGTCATAACGGAGCTTATTATACTCAGACCTGTAATTCTCTGCTTCCTGTCACAGAAAGAAATAAAGAAGGACATTTCAAGACTAAACTAGTAGATCCTTTGTAGATACTGTGTTTTTTATAACGTGTAGAAAAGACAAAGCAATCATCTGTAATGGACAGGATTCTGGCTGTAGCATGTACTTAGGTGGTTGTGATGGAAACAGGAGTAAATAGTTGTGGAGTGGGAGTCAGCTGGTGTGGAGGGGCATCTTTTACCTCCTGGAGTTTGTTGAAGCGTTCTCTGATGGGAGCCTCCAACTCCTGCTGCACCTGTGCTTTCAAGAGCTCCAGCCGCTGAGGGGTCAGCACCTTAAACACATGAACTTTGATTTATTCACTCATACACTTATTTATCTAACACTCATACTCAGTCTACATTTCAATTTGCACATAATATACCTGTACATACAACTGTCTATTGTTATATACCTGTACATACAATTGTCGATTTGTATATTTTTATTCCTTAGTTACTTGTTCTATTTTTCTATTTTTTATTATCTGTTTTTTGTTCTGTCACTGTCATTCTGTTACACTGTGGAGCTTCTGTCATGAAAACAAATTCCTCGTATGTGTAAACATACCTGGCAATAAAAACTCATTCTGATTCTGATATTCATATCTGAATATATGAACGACTAGTATAAGTATTATTAATTTGTAGCAACTAGTATGTAAAACTACAGTTTTATACTACTTTTGAATGTCATAATGAAATTATATAATGAAATGTAGTCTACGTGTTGCCTGTAAATGTAAAAAGTCTAAAGTGTACAGTAATGTGCACCTGCAGTCTGAGCTCCTCCAGCTCACGTGTTTTATCCAGCAGTTCTCCTCTGAACTCGGCCAGCAGCAGCTGCTGTTTCTCTTGAGCGACCTGGCGATCACCGAGCAGGCGTTTCAGTTCACTCTGCGCCCGGGTGTATTCATCCTGCAGTCTGCACACACACACACACACACACACACACACATTTGCTCAGCTTAACCCAAAACAGTAGACACTGAGGTTAACCAGGATATCTTACAGTATATAGATATGCAATATTCATTCACAGCACAGTCCCTCACCTGGTGTGCTCCACTTTCAAGGTCTGATAGTTGGTCTTGTGGTTCTCGCAGCGCATTCTCTCATCAATAAGCATTTTCTGGAGCTCCATATCGGAGCTGGTGAGTCCCGTAGAGCCGCTCAGGAGGACTGTGGCTTTCCCACCGCCTCCTGCAGGCTCCAGGTTTGGGAACAGGGCAGATGACTGCCCTAACGCTGGAGGGTTCATCTGGTCCATAGCAGAAAAAAAGAGCGAGGGAACAAAAGCAAAGGATTTTATACCTCCCCCAGAAACCACTAAAACCTCAAAAGATCTCTAAAAAAAAGACAAAGACCTCAATCAACACAAATGACTCCACTTCAGCCAACCAAAGTCAAGAGATGCGGTTATATCTCATCAGGACCGGCTGTTTTAAATCACTTGTAAGAGTCTAGTTAGCATGAACAAAGCATCTAATCACTACATGTGCAGCACAAGAGTCCTCATTTGCTCCTCTGTTCTCAAGTGATTAGAAGTGAAGCTCAGGTTGGTCTCTAGTGATTCCCTCTGTGTTGTAGAAACAGAGCTAGTCCAACACATAACGGCTTCCCATGTTGTCCAAGCAACTGAGCCACTCGGGAAACTAACCCAGTGCATTTAAAACAGCGCTAGATGAAGCACTTCGTGTTGTCTGTGAGTGGAAGTCAGTGCATCGATGGTTTTAACTGCTGCTATACTGAAATCAAATGTCATGTAAACAGTGCATACTGCAGTTATTTAATAAATAAACACATCTGCTGGGCGTAAAGTGCTGCATGCGTTCAAAACTGCATAAAACATAATAATACATTTGTGCATTAGGCTACAAAGCAAATGATTTGAAAAGCTGTTGTAAAGTTACCCGATTCAACACTGACAGCGACGCACTGTTGTTACGAGTTGATGATGGCGGCCTGAGTCGCCTTTCAAAATAAAAGACTTATTTTGACTACAAAGTTAACAAAATATGATATTAACACCATCGTTATTTAGTTCAAAATATTAGTTATTAATATGATCCGAATTGTATTTGTATATTTGTGTAATGTGCAATAATAATCTAACGAAATTTTCTAATCTAATAGAACTTTCTTTCATTCATATGTATATTATAATCAGTGTTGGGGGTAACGCATTACAAGTAACGTGAGTTACGTAATCAGATTACTTTTTTTCCAAGTAACTAGTAAAGTAACGCATTACTTTTTAATTTACAAGAGAATATCTGAGTTACTTTTTCAAATAAGTAACGCAAGTTACTTTTTTTTCCAATTTATTGATTGGCAGCTCTCCTGTCCTCATGTTGAGAGAAATCAGATGTTACTGTAGTTCTAAAATAAATATGAATATGCATTAACTCATCTCACTCACATAAAACAAACAGATTCAGTATTCCTCAAAATGAATAAAAAATAATGCAACTCAGAATATGACGCAAACCTGCAATAGCTAAATGTTAAACAACACAAATATCCTTTATGTATTTAATCCCATTCTATTTGCTTCTGACCTTCGATGATCCCGTTTCCACCATACTAATAAGCACAAATTACTCTAGACAAACATTTGTGTCTTTTTTGATTGCTGAAGTGTGTTGAAATTTCTTCTACTGCATTCAATCGTGCGGATGTAAATTTACTGTCCCTTCAGCCCGAGGCTTATTCATTTCACTTTTGGTGTGAAAAGGCTTTTATATTTGCCAAAAATATAACTTTTTTATTTTAAAAACAAAGCAAGTCCTGTCCAGATTTTAAAAGTAACGCAAAAGTAACGTAACACATTACTTTTCATAAAAAGTAACTAAGTACCGTAATTAGTTACTTTTTTATGGAGTAACGCGATATTGTAATGCATTACTTTTAAAAGTAACTTTTCCCAACACTGATTATAATGAATGAATACATTAATATTTTATTATGCTTAACAAGATACGGTCACAATGAAGGTAAAAAAAGGAAAGAAAGGCATACAGGTTTGAAGCAATTGTAGATATGTAAATGTAGAATTTTCTTTTTTGGGGTGAACGTCGCAATATCTATGCATTTTGCAATAACGCTTTTATGCCAGCAGAGGGCGAAAATTGACAGTATTTGAATTTTGTCCTTCAATGCAATTTGTTCTGTCAAATTGTGTTCTTTACTGTCACATGATATCCAGACAGATGCTTTCATTCATACAGACAACTCTGTGGTAATGCAAAGGTACGTTTTGGACTTGTAAAGGATCATATTATCTGCAGGACACAATAACCACAGTAAAAGCAGAGTTTATGCACCCATGGCTGTGTTCAGGGTTTGTTTTTGTTTCCTATTTGAATTTACATGGGTAGTTAACATTGATTCTTTTATATATATATATAAAAAAAATGTGTTGAGATTGGCGTGGGTGTTTTTCTTTTGGCCCTGCAGGCCCTGAACCTCTTGATATCTTTGGGCATGAACCAGCCCTCATGCTGTTATGAAAGTTATTTATAGTTTTTGCTAAGTATTTTATCTTTAAAAGGACAAGAGAATAGTCCACTCCTGAAATAGCCACTGCTTTTCCCACATTTTATTATGTGTGAGTGAAGAGAAAGAGAGTGTTTTCTTTTTTAACCTGAACATTTATTCAGGTGCTCAGAGAAGTATGCTAAGTGCTTGCGATGCGGCCTGTTTAGACCAAAGGTACATTAGTCTTTTTTTGTATTTACTTATTTTATAACATAAAAATGATCAAATGTAAAGCTGTGTAATGTAAAGGTGCTGTCGTTTTTGGAATACCACACATGAGCTGTTACTATTATCTGGCAGATATCATTGAAATAACACAACTGTGCCCAGCAATAGTCCATCACACTAGCTTGCCACTCTTTTTAGCCAATCAGAAGCCTGACAATCTTCTCGCAGTTTTGTTTGGAATTTACGTTTTTGCTCCCTCTTTCCTGATATTAGCAAACTATGAAACATAAGTTGTGTCCCAAAAGACATTCTATACACTATGCACGTACACTGTGCACTTATTATGAAGGTTATTTTGTCATCCACCTTAGGAGCCTGATAGCCCCTCCCCTTCCGCTATGTAAGGAAAGCTAAAATGTTTATAGCACCTTTAATACAATAACCTGTTATCATATATTTTTTTGAAGTCTTTTAAGGTGTGAATTGGCCTTTACTGTACTATGATGGTTTTAATTGTTTATTTAAAAAAACATGTTTCCCATCATTGTGTAAATCAGCTTTCCATTTCCCAGTAAGCCTCTGTGGAAAAAGTAACCACACTCGCTGCTCTCATTTTCTGCTCTGCATTGTGGGTCACAGTACGATGGTTGGTATTCACTCCCACTGAGAGCTTAACCAGCTCCTCGGTTTTCACTTACTCAGGGCATTTATCACTGAAACTTCTCATCAGCTCTCTAAGTAGAGGAACTCCACTGATGTCACAGTGGTCCAGTTATATGTTTTTCTCTTAGATAAACCAAGTATTTGAATCTGTTGTCTTTTTATAACTCTCGAAAGATGAAAATAAAGCAAGACAGACGTGGACAGTAGCAGAAGAGCAACGCTTCTCTGTGTTTAAGGCAACTCAAGAAGAGGATTGGAAGTTAAACAGAATCACGCCACTCAGATTTAATGCTGAAAACATCTGTGCTGCTGAAAACAATGATTAATTAATAGGATGAGCCCTTCATCCATTTATTTACTTTGATTCCCTGCCATGCTTTCACTCAAATGCATGGAGACCCCATATGGCCCCCCACCTGAACTGCAAAACATTTCCCCAGATGTTTCTCTCATTGCATTCTCTCAAAGCAGTGACATAAACTGCAGATCTGTAATCATCCCGCATCTGTTTCTTTTCAGACAGGATGGAGATAAAAATGCGGCCCTGGAGAAAAACTGTGGTACTACCCTTTCCCTTCCCCCTCAGAAAAACGCCTCTCTAATGTTTCAGTCACTTATGGCCAATGTTCTCTAGACATATACATCACAGGACTGACTTCATGTGGACATACACACATCTCCACTTTATAGACTGTACAGTTTCTCTTTGTGCTATATCTTGTTGGCGAACATGTGGGCTTCAACTTGTGTGTAACACCATTGTGGGTGCCTTGCAGCGAAAGGGAAATTGTATTTATGCTTACATGAGCCTAAAACATACTCTGCGTAAGTATTTGAGAGATTTGAGCGTAAGTATTTGAGAGATTTGAGAGTGTTGTTGAATCTGGAAATGTGTGAATGAAATTCACAACACTGTTGTATGCACTGCACAGCGTTACCACCAGGGGCACTATATTTCACCTCTTCAGGCCAACTGTTGTCATGGTGGAGCAACAGATTGAAGAGAGTGATCGAGTTAGTTGAATTTAATAAAATTGTTGCGTACCAAAACATGGTCTACTCAAATACGTGAATAGTTTCAGGTATGTGAATGATGAGAAAATGATGACAGAATATTTATTTTTGGATGAACCATCCCTTTACGCATTTGTGACTGTGTGTGTATAGTTATTTGACAAACATCAGACTCATCAGAGAATAAAAAAATAAAAAAAATTTTTTTTTACTTTTATTTATCATGATTCAATGGACAAAATTCTCATAAAAAAAAAAAAAAAAAAACGTAAACATCAACTGCTTGAATTCTGATTGAACTGAATGAATCTGCGAATGTGACAGCATATTAAAGTTTAATCTCTCATACAGTCTAAATTTTGCTGGGAAAACAATTTTGTTCATGACAAAATTTAAAAAAAGAGTTCCCAATAGCATCACAGTTTCCGTCTTAAGTCAGACGGATGATCTCAAATTTCTTGGGCACTCTATAAGGTCTGGGCCCCAATTCTGGAAACAGCTCCTCTTCTGTCTCAGCAGTGAGCTCCTGACCTGTGATGCCCGCCAGCTGCTTGTCTTTAGGACAATCTGCGTTGTAGGTCTTGACATAGTTTTCCACCGGCCAACCGCGGAACTCCTCTGGTTCACTGCACACCAGACCTGTGTGGGACACACTGGGGTGATGCTTCAGCCAGTAGATCAAGTAATGAATGTTGTAATCACAAATCCAGGGGTTGTCCTCCAGAGACAGTTTCCTCAGGAAGTACAGGTCCTCCAAAACGCCATATTGAAAATAGCGCAGGCTGTTGTTGGACAGGTCCAATTCTCCCAAGTACAGCAGGCCCATAAAGGCAGCTACAGAAAACAGAAAAAAGCAGTAATTAGATGGACACTCTCTTCAGATTTCATTCAAAACGTTTTTAATACCTATAAATGATAGTAAAACAATCTCATTACTTCATTGACTAAAATAAAAAATGACAAATTAAACCATATTGAATGTGTTATTAAATGTGAATTTCTGGTTATGTGTTGTTATATATAAAATAGATTTATTGTGATTTTATATATTTGATTTTATTTACATACTGTTGATAGTGCTTAGGCTTGAAAAAAGTTCCTTTAATTAGAGGATAGAACTGAATGGATTACACATCTTTTACATTGTAGTGAGCTCTATCTGCCAACTGTTGTCCAAGCTGTGTTCTCACTGCGATCTCTAAACTGACTGATGAACTAAACAGAAGCTAGACTGCAGTTCCTGATCCTGTAGTGTGACTGAATCAGTGTTATCATCTCTCTAGGGAACCATTAGATGACACACCCTGCTGGTCTGTTCATTAGAGCCCAACTGACTGCGATTAAGTGCATTTTTAGGCAGTTTAGAAAGACATAAGTGTCTTATAATTATAGCAGCATCAGCAAGTACTTCATTTTTATTTGTAATTCTCTGAATGGTGAGAGAAAAAGACAAATGGGAATTCTGTGTATAAACCTCAGAGGAAGCGTTTTTTTTGGGTAGATTTAACTGTAAAAAAAATAAATGCAGGCTGGGGAATACAGTGGTCAGTTGATTTAATATATGCCATTTGTAATGACTTTGAAATGGATTTGCTTTAAACCAAACAGTTGACTGTACAGTGTCTGACAGGATCTGGAAATAGAATTAAAGAAAGTCAGAGATCCAAGCCTTCTTAAAGACTTAAATCTTTACACTGAAGTTATTGCTTGGCTTTAAAATTGGAATTTTCAACCTTTACAGGTCAGCGACCCACCACCAACTCTCAGCCAACCCTAGGACCCCAAGTATACAGTATATATATCAAATCTATACTGTCTTGGTAACACTTTATAATAGCCATCATTATGATCATTTGCAAACGTTAATCTCCACAGATCCCACAACACTGGCATTAGCAGGCTATAACACACAAGTCCTTTTGTGTTTCATGGAAGAAAGATTACAGGAAATCCAAAGCTGCTAAATGTGTCTGCTCAGCAAGAAATAGCCTACAAATTTTTACAAGCAATTCTATTCGGTGAACCCCCTGCTCTGTTTGCTCTAATTGGTAAAGGCTTGAAAATTAACATGCTGATGTTTATATTGCTTTCTTCACAATAACAACTCTTGATAGCTGTGCTGCATAGTTGAGGAACACTTTGATTTCTCTCATGACTTCTTTACTTTCCAAAAAACCTCATAATTTTCTTAAATCCTTTCACCCACCCATTCTTTTGACAAATGATTGTTGGACATAAAAGCTCTTGATGTAGCTACCTGATGTAGAGGCCAGAGTCGATTCCTTCACTATTCACTCACAAAGAGAATGTGGCCTGTTTTCTAAATGCAACGGAAAGAAAAAAATAATGGCTTCTATAGTTAACCTTTCGTGATTCCCCAACTGGTGTCTTTTCATTCAGTGCTTGACAAGATGCTTTAAACTTTAATGTCAGACTTCTTTTCTTTTCTATTGAGACTTCCTTGTCACATATTGCTGTGCCAAACATCCATTTCCTGCATTTTGTACATCATCTTTGTACTTTCATTCCTCAACAGTCAAATAAGTATATGTCTTGAAGACAGGATTTGGTTGTGTACCACTGGCTTACCTGTGTCGATGTTTTCCAGACTGTTTCCGCTCAGGTTCAAGAGCTTTAGGTCTTTAACTTTTACAAACTCTTTTGATCTCAGCTGCTTGATGTTGTTTCTGGATAAATCCAATCTCACAATATCCAGCGGGATGTCAGCCGGCACAATTTTAAGGTCTACGGAAGAGAGAGTTGAATTACTGTAATTATGTAGGCCTATCGGAAAAGGTACCTTTATAATTAGCACAATTACATGTGTGATTGACAGTGCATTCTGCAACAAATGTTGCTTCGTTTTGAGTTATTTTGATTCCCCAGGGAATATTGTGTAGCACTTTGATGGGCTCTGTATTTCCAAATGATTTCCAGCAGGCTAGCCATACATGGAAACATCTGCCATGACAATTGTTGTAAGTTCTGTACAGTTGGTTCCTCGTTGGTGGTCTTCTAAAGTCATTTTCTCAGACACTTACTGATAATGACATTCAAACTAACTAGTATCTCTATTTGGATCTTAAATTGTACACAAAGCCAGTTGTGACAGCAATCGTTGTGAAGAAGCTCTCTATTTATTTTGGAAGATTCTGGGCACTCGAAAGCTCAACGCAACACTTTGGATGACTCCAGCAAACCGTGCCTGGATATATTTATTTATATCACAATGGAGAGAGCTGTTAAAACCGTACACATGGCACACGTTTGGCGGTAGCGCTCGAAACTCTGTGAGACATCACGTCTCTCATATTCGGAAATGTTACCGTGGGACTTGTCTGCTTGACATGTGCGAAAGCAATGCGGCATGCAGAACAGATACAGCTGCACTTCCTGCTTTGACCCACCAGAGCACCTGTTTTAAACCCCAGAGTGCCTTCAATGAGAGATCTTGCTCAGATTTTACATTCTGCTTTTGTTCTGCCACCTATATAAACACAGGTTTGATCCACAGTTAATACTAGAGTAGATTTTACACTATTTTACAGTGTCTCTGGAATCTGGAGGTTTCTGAATTGCACCCAAAGAAATGAACGTGCCGTTATTCTTGTAACTAATTCAGGGAAAAGCCTTCCCATAAACTGAGATCACTAAAACTTGGCTTTTCATCCCCTGCTCTTGCCATAAGATTCCTACATAGGCTTTCTGCGATTAATGCTGACAGAATAAATAGCCATTTATCCCTTAGGTCCCCGAACAGATAATGTAATGTTACAAAAGTGTGACTTTTTTTGTGTTTGACAGAGTGATTAAGGATGCCTCCTTCAGCTCCAGACTGCTGACTCACTATTTCTGACAAGTGGAGAAGTCCAAATCCCAGTGACTTCAAAATCTGATTTCATTTATTTCACATTGACTGTTTTCTATCACATGCGTTTTGCTTGCCTCATCTAACCCTGATGACTTGGTCTTTGGACTGGCCGTGTTTCTCGTGTTCTTATGGATGTCAGAGCATATTTATATAGTTTTTCAAAATAACGAACCTTACTTGACAAGATGGAGAACTCAAATTTTATGTACAGTAGATTGAAACTGAGGGTTCCAGAGAAGAGAAAAAATGTTGTACTTACAAAGAGTTCTTTCATAGTTAAAGGCAGAATCATATCTGTCTTTCTTGAGTGAAATTTGAATGACACTTTCTTTGTCATATCTTACAGCCATCTCTTCATCAGAAAAAAAACCCTCTTGTCCTAAGTTCTTTCCTAAAACACTATAAGATATGTATAAGACACTGTCTATAAGACACCAACACTGTCCTCGGATTCCCATGGAGATTTGCATGTATAGCTGTAGTAATGTGGTATTTCCTTTGCTTTTGGAAGATAATTTTTTTAGGGGACTGATTCACAAAGGGACCCTTTTTTATATGAATTTTGCCTTTGTTTTGCAAACAGCCTTTTGAAATATAATAATGAGATTCAAGATTCAGAAAATGTATGGTGTATTGATAACAGTCTGAATATGACATTAATGTCTCTAGAGAAAAGTCTGCAGATGTTGAAGCTGGAAAGATACTCATTCCCTTTCCGCTAGTTCTCTGCATCTTATATTTCATATTTCCAGACATTTGTTCCACTCTGCTGTGAATTAGAGTACCACATGCTGAGTCTGCAGAATATCTATCTATCTATCTATAGATAGATGTCATTTTCCCCTCAAACTGACACCATGTCTCAGCATACAGTGTATGCAGGTATTGTTTCTTAAACAATATAGATGAAAAGCTGCTTTACACAATTAAAAGGGAGTGTCTAGGGATTTAAGGAAAGCATTACTCATTGTGTGAGTGTTTATTGTGGAATAAATGACACTTTGCCCCAACTGGTACTGCAGAGAAACCACTTTAACATTACATATTACTGAAAAGAAACTGCACATTTTCGAGCTAACCCTGATCATCTTTCTGTCAGATTTAATTGTTTAATTGTATTTTATTTGGCAGCCTCCTTTTTTAAGTTTTGATTTGCTTTAGTAGGAATGCTAATCACTGAATAGAATACCTAGTGAAATCTCTTTCAGCCAATAGAATCAGTTTAGTGGATTAGCAATTGTTCGTGATACTTCTGCTGAGGTCACACAGTCAGTCAAATATTGCTCAATCTGTCTTGGTAACCCCTTGTTACTGGACACAACATAAACAGAAAATATTGTGTGCACCTTTATAGGTTTGCCAAGTCAATTGTTTTGCCAAGTCAATTGTGAATCATTGGATTTTCCTGAATAGGGTAATGTGTTCTGTTTCTTTACGACCACAACTTAATTCACTCCCACCTCTCCCCAAATGTCCCACTGCAAGAGAACCTAAGCAATAGCTTTCTCACCTCTGTTACTGCAGTCCAGACGGGGCACGGGGTGGACGTAGGTGTGGCATAGAGAGGTTGCATCAGACTTTTTTTGTGAAGCTGGTAGGGTCTGATTGCCCGGATGTGGGATCAATACGTTTTCCTGCTGAGGGGAGCACAGCAGCTCTGCATCCAGCTTCTTCAGTTGCCTCCCCGAGAATTCCCTCGGCTCAGCACACCATGCGTAATTGCCAATGTTACGGTTACTGGGCACTTGTATGAATCTGACCAGGCTATCCAGCTGGCATTCACACCTCCAGGGATTGTCATAGAGTCGCATATACTTGAGTTGCGGCATAGGGATCAGCATGCCTTCACTCGCCACACTCAGACGGTTGTGCTGCAGCAGTAAAGTGGTGAGTCTGCTCAGGCCGTTGAAGGCTCCCTCGTCTATGCGGGAGATTTCGTTCTGCTGGAGATCCAGACTCCTCAGGTTTCGGAAGTGACTGAAGGTGTTGTCTCGCAGCACCTGGATCTTGTTCCGTGCCAGCAGCAGGTGGTGAATGTCCTCCGGCCAGCCCAATAGTACGGCTGTCAGATGGCGCTCTTGGCAGTCAAAGAACTTTTCCCCATTGACTGTACTTTCCTTGCAGTCTTCAGCAAACCGCTTGATGGTATTTGACCGGTCTCGACTCCGCATTCGGCGTCCCTTTCCACCCTTTCGTGCCTCAGCTGCCCAGACCACCAGGCACAGCAGCAGACCGCAGAGCAGCCGCATGGCAAAAAGCAGCAGCTGGATTAACCAGTCAAGTAGAGTCTCAGCGTAACTTTGATAAACTGAGAGCTTGCTTTATTCAGACTGAGGGGGCACAGCTGCAGTCCCTGAGAAAAGGCAAACAAAATGTAAAGAGCTGCACTACCAAGAGCTGCGTTGGTAGAGGACATACACACAAATGAAAAGAACATTTGTCTTACCGTTAATTCATAACAAGTAAAACCTCGTAGGACAGTACTTATTTTTAAAGGAATGTTGAAGGTTTAATGCAAGTTAAGCTCAATCCACAGCACATACGTTTATGTTCCCTTCTAAAACACTTACAATGGAAATGTAGAGTTTTGTTGTCCAAAGGCTTTAAATGCCAAAATGTGAGGCTCATGTTTTTGCTAAAACACTTAAATGTATCTTTCCATTAAAAAACTACTGTTCAATGCAGATTAACTTTTAACTTTGTCATGTAAAGATGTCGTGGACAGCCTTTTGTAGACTGATTCTGGCTGTTTATCGTTGTTGAACGTATGCAGACAACAAGAAGAAAGAATTTAAACGTTTTAATTTAAAGACTATGGTACTAATTGAAATTTCTTTTTTTTTTGTGGTAATTGACATTTATGCCACAAATATTGCAGATTGAGTTCATCTATAAGCATTGAAACCTAGAACAGTTTAAGTTAGTTAAAACACACTGACATTGACAGAAAGGAAGTTTGGATCATTTGTACACACATATGTGTGCCAGTCCTATTACATCATCCCTTAAATCTGTTGTGCTGCTTTACAAATCCTCACCTGTGACAGACATTAACCAAGGAATTCATTATCTTTAGATATGTTGAATTCTTGATATTGATTGGTTGACAGATGTCCCAAGGTGTGATTTTTCTGCAGCAGCACTGCTGTGAAGTAGTTCCAGATTTGTTGACCTATCATCACTACCACTTTGCCACATTCTTTCCATGTTAGTAACAGTAGACCATAAAAAGTAGATTTACACATCTTGAAATAAATGCATTATATAGACAAACCCATTTGGTAACCGTGATACTGTTTAGTGTAGAATAAGCATTGAATTATTGAAATTAATGCACATTTGGCATCCACTTTGTGTCATGGCTGCATTTCCACCTTTGCTGAACCATTCACTGCACTAGCATTCATTGGTCCTCCTCACTAGCAGATATGAGTGAAAATCAATAATTCAGCAATGGATTTTGGGCCTTCTGGGCTTTCCCTGCCTTTCAAGAAACTGTAAAACAGGTTCCAGTCTGTAGTTACGTTGCTTTGCAGCTATTTTCACAGATGTATCATGCAATTAAATTGTTGAAATTGTATTAGCAGGACCTGTTGCATGTTCTCTCTTTCCAGTGATAAAACGGCATGCCAATGACATCATGTGAACATGCTTGTCCATTTTTTCAAATGTTTTTTCCCCTGCTTTTTCTTGTCACAGACTTGTAACACTTGTTGTTATGCCAATGGAAAAGATTCTATATCTATTTGCGCATATCATGCACCAGGACAATGCACTGATTTCAGTGATCCGAAAACAGTGTGATAACAATGAGCCTTGGGTACATTTATAAGTGATGTTTGAACCGCATGTTAATCCCAGGTATGTGAGCAGATCTGCCTGGGATATATAAACTCTTCTAATGGAGCGGACATTAACAGGAAGCAGTCAGCACTTCAGGTGAATGAACCAAGATAACGCAGTCCTTATGTGAGTCCCTGGCTGCCACGGCCTTGGTTTACTACAATAATAGAAAGAAAGAAAAAGCAAGAGATGGAAAACTTAAATGGGAAATGGAGCAGAACGCAGGTAATGTTCACTGTCCAACATGAAAGGGGGAGTGTGTATTTTCTTTTCAACTTCATTTATTTATTTATTCATTTATTTTTTATTTCCATGCCACCCAAATTCCAGGTCACCCAGGACATCCAAAAGATTGCTCCTGTGATTATTTCAGGTCCAAAGTGAAATCCTTTAGGTTAGAGACCTTGAGAAGAATTTACCCCCCTCCCACACCGTATATAGTGCCCAGTTATCAGCACAATGAGTGTGTATGTGTGTGAGAGAACAAGCTTACATGGCCAGCAGTGCTTAATTAAAACCATTTGAACTTCCTTCACAGGGAGGAATAATCTTTTTTTTCTTCTTTCGGAAGTGACTGAAGGTGTTGTCTCGCAGCACCTGGATCTTGTTCCGTGCCAGCAGCAGGTGGTGAATGTCCTCCGGCCAGCCCAATAGTACGGCTGTCAGATGGCGCTCTTGGCAGTCAAAGAACTTT
This sequence comes from Sinocyclocheilus grahami, assembly GCF_001515645.1. Taxonomy (NCBI): domain Eukaryota; kingdom Metazoa; phylum Chordata; class Actinopteri; order Cypriniformes; family Cyprinidae; genus Sinocyclocheilus; species Sinocyclocheilus grahami. Next base: position 177,350 of record NW_015505776.1, on the reverse strand, counting down.
TCCCCATTGACTGTACTTTCCTTGCAGTCTTCAGCAAACCGCTTGATGGTATTTGACCGGTCTCGACTCCGCATTCGGCGTCCCTTTCCACCCTTTCGTGCCTCAGCTGCCCAGACCACCAGGCACAGCAGCAGACCGCAGAGCAGCCGCATGGCAAAAAGCAGCAGCTGGATTAACCAGTCAAGTAGAGTCTCAGCGTAACTTTGATAAACTGAGAGCTTGCTTTATTCAGACTGAGGGGGCACAGCTGCAGTCCCTGAGAAAAGGCAAACAAAATGTAAAGAGCTGCACTACCAAGAGCTGCGTTGGTAGAGGACATACACACAAATGAAAAGAACATTTGTCTTACCGTTAATTCATAACAAGTAAAACCTCGTAGGACAGTACTTATTTTTAAAGGAATGTTGAAGGTTTAATGCAAGTTAAGCTCAATCCACAGCACATACGTTTATGTTCCCTTCTAAAACACTTACAATGGAAATGTAGAGTTTTGTTGTCCAAAGGCTTTAAATGCCAAAATGTGAGGCTCATGTTTTTGCTAAAACACTTAAATGTATCTTTCCATTAAAAAACTACTGTTCAATGCAGATTAACTTTTAACTTTGTCATGTAAAGATGTCGTGGACAGCCTTTTGTAGACTGATTCTGGCTGTTTATCGTTGTTGAACGTATGCAGACAACAAGAAGAAAGAATTTAAACGTTTTAATTTAAAGACTATGGTACTAATTGAAATTTCTTTTTTTTTTGTGGTAATTGACATTTATGCCACAAATATTGCAGATTGAGTTCATCTATAAGCATTGAAACCTAGAACAGTTTAAGTTAGTTAAAACACACTGACATTGACAGAAAGGAAGTTTGGATCATTTGTACACACATATGTGTGCCAGTCCTATTACATCATCCCTTAAATCTGTTGTGCTGCTTTACAAATCCTCACCTGTGACAGACATTAACCAAGGAATTCATTATCTTTAGATATGTTGAATTCTTGATATTGATTGGTTGACAGATGTCCCAAGGTGTGATTTTTCTGCAGCAGCACTGCTGTGAAGTAGTTCCAGATTTGTTGACCTATCATCACTACCACTTTGCCACATTCTTTCCATGTTAGTAACAGTAGACCATAAAAAGTAGATTTACACATCTTGAAATAAATGCATTATATAGACAAACCCATTTGGTAACCGTGATACTGTTTAGTGTAGAATAAGCATTGAATTATTGAAATTAATGCACATTTGGCATCCACTTTGTGTCATGGCTGCATTTCCACCTTTGCTGAACCATTCACTGCACTAGCATTCATTGGTCCTCCTCACTAGCAGATATGAGTGAAAATCAATAATTCAGCAATGGATTTTGGGCCTTCTGGGCTTTCCCTGCCTTTCAAGAAACTGTAAAACAGGTTCCAGTCTGTAGTTACGTTGCTTTGCAGCTATTTTCACAGATGTATCATGCAATTAAATTGTTGAAATTGTATTAGCAGGACCTGTTGCATGTTCTCTCTTTCCAGTGATAAAACGGCATGCCAATGACATCATGTGAACATGCTTGTCCATTTTTTCAAATGTTTTTTCCCCTGCTTTTTCTTGTCACAGACTTGTAACACTTGTTGTTATGCCAATGGAAAAGATTCTATATCTATTTGCGCATATCATGCACCAGGACAATGCACTGATTTCAGTGATCCGAAAACAGTGTGATAACAATGAGCCTTGGGTACATTTATAAGTGATGTTTGAACCGCATGTTAATCCCAGGTATGTGAGCAGATCTGCCTGGGATATATAAACTCTTCTAATGGAGCGGACATTAACAGGAAGCAGTCAGCACTTCAGGGGAATGAACCAAGATAACGCAGTCCTTATGTGAGTCCCTGGCTGCCACGGCCTTGGTTTACTACAATAATAGAAAGAAAGAAAAAGCAAGAGATGGAAAACTTCAATGGGAAATGGAGCAGAACGCAGGTAATGTTCACTATCCAACATGAAAGGGGGAGTGTGTATTTTCTTTTCAACTTCATTTATTTATTTATTCATTTATTTTTTATTTCCATGCCACCCAAATTCCAGGTCACCCAGGACATCCAAAAGATTGCTCCTGTGATTATTTCAGGTCCAAAGTGAAATCCTTTAGCTTAGAGACCTTGAGAAGAATTTACCCCCCTCCCACACCGTATAGACCCCAGTTATCAGCACAATGAGTGTGTATGTGTGTGAGAGAACAAGCTTACATGGCCAGCAGTGCTTAATTAAAACCATTTGAACTTCCTTCACAGGGAGGAATAATCTTTTTTTTTTTCTATCTGAATTAATTTTAACTCAACCCTAAAAAAATCAAGTGATACAATTATTAAACCTGTACTTTTAAGTGAAAAACCTTCTCAGCACATATATTTAAGCAGAGGATCCTTTGGACTCACATAGACAAAAAATCAATACTTTCCTATCCAGGCTTTTAAAAAAAGAAGAAAACCACAAACATGCATTTCAGAATAATCACACAGTCTTTCTCCTCACGTTTTTGCTACTTTCTTGAACCAGCATGTGAAGTTTGACAATATATCTTGAGTAGAGACACAATTGCTAAACAATTGCTTTTCACACAAACTGACTCCAGTCAATGCCTAAATCCGTGCCAAAATTAAGATTGCTGGAAACATGCAGTCCCTCTGTTACGAAACTGCAGCCGAGTCAAGAGTGGATGACTTAATGTACGTCCATCTGCACTGTCATTGCTAGAAAGATTTCCCCACACACATGCAAACATGCACATACATAATGTAAGTCCTCAGATACCTGTGCACAAGGAAATGCATCCGAAATCTCATCTAATCTGGATATGTCCTGTTAGCTGATCTTTAAGTCCTGTCATGAGCTTTGTGCAATGCTGAATGCCTGAACTCAGCGGTCTGACTGTATGTGTGTGTATGTGCATGAGCATATGTGTGTGTGAGGCTCAGTGCAGCCCCCAAGCTTGTGCCTGGTTTTAAATTACACGTTGTGTCTCTGTGCAGGCGAGCAGACCCACATGTCCTTGTTAAAACTGTACCGCCTCCAGGCTTCCAGCACTTTGTGAGTCTCTTCATCAGTCTGATGTCAAAGAGACTCTAGATGAGGCAACCCCATTCAAACAATGTGGAAAGTATGTTTCTGGACTTATTGTAAAGGGATAGTTTACCCAAAAATTAAACTTGTGTCATGACATTTGCCATAACTTCATTCATGAGGAAGTTATGAGGTCCCATTTGTAAATAATGTGTAAATAATTTGTTCTTTTGAGTAATTTTCAATGAATCATTTAGGTCATGCATTTTTACAAATCAAATTTATATGGTTCTTCAGTTCACTAGAGTTTGAACTCACAAGCAATACATTATTAAAAATTTCTCCTTTAGTGTTTCAAGGAAAGAAAGAACATCTTGCAGGTTTGCAACAACATAAGAGTGCATAAATGATAACAGGATTTCAGTTCTTGAGTAAAATATTACTTGTGAAGCAGAAATGTTGGCACATCTGTCTTATCATCTTGAGCAACTTGACATTGCAGCTTTGAGAACCGTCTTGCGTTTATTAAATGCATTTTACTTTGTGCTCATAGTTGCGTAAACATGAAACAAATAAAATTTCCACAGCATGACAGAATGGCATCTTCCTTTCTAAATGAAATGATGATTGAAGCACTGGGAGACTTGCTTGCTTTTATCTCTGGCATGCCCTTGGGACTGTTTCGCCTCATAAATGAACTTACCCCTATTACTGGGCCCTTTTGTAGAAGCACGACCTTCCTTGCTGTGAGAACTTTGATGTGTGTGTTCCCAAAAGACGTTTGTATCTGTCTTATACTGAACGTAAGGACAGTTCCGAACAGTTCAGAACTATTTTGTGTTGTTTTTTTAGTTGAAATATCTAAAAATCCCTCGAACAACTGGTTTATTTGAAAATATCAGATAATTTCAAAAGTGTAATTTCCAGACCTGGAAAAGTCATGGAAATCAGTACAATCTTAAAAAGCCCGTGGGAATTTTTAGTCAGTCTGATTTTATTCTAGAATGGTCACAGTCTGGACCATTCCAAAAATCCGTCCTGGACCAGGTTTAGTACGGTGGCCTAGAGAGCTCAACGCACTGCAACTTCAAAAGACACATGCAAATAGAAAAAGCACCAGCAAATCAAGAAAACGTTAAATTCTCACAACACAAACAAATAAATAAACGCACTGCATATGCTCACAACACAACCAAATAAAGAATTGTATTTGCAGCGTGTTTCTTTGTTTGGTTGTGTTGTGAGCATTTGCAGTGGGTTTCTTTATTTGGTTGTGTTGTGAGCATTTGCAGCACGTGTGTTGTCAAATTAATTTCTTTAAGTTATTTTCTTAATTTGCAGGGTTTTTTTCTATTTGCAGCGCGTTGAGCTCTCTCGGCCACCGTAGTTTAGAATGTTTTGACCTTTGGGGGTGAAATTTCTAAAAATGACTGCCAACTCTCAGTGTGCCAGCGGTTTTAATTGTGGAGTATTCATGATTTAAGCTGCAATTTTGGATAAAATTCCTGTAGATTAAATAGTAGATCAATGTCAAGGTCAAGGGTTTGATTCCCAGGAAGTGCATGAACTGATAAAAATGTAAAATGCCAGTACAGATTATGAATCTTTTTTTTTTCACAAGAGCTTTGGAATGTAGGGATATCCAGCCTCCAGGTAATGGAAAAAGAGTTGTGTTTCGTGCCCAAAACTAACTTTATTAACAAAAAAATAATACAACTTTTCAGTTATTGTTACATTTTTAATCTGACTTATGTTTATGAATTTTGTCTCCAGATATATGTTTTTGACATAAATAGATGTTTGCTCATTCAGATTTTGACTTGTTTTTATTGAGTGAGCAGCTGTGTATCATTTGTATTGTGTAGCTGAATGGCTGGAGGACAAAGATAATTATTCATGCGAACATTAACATTTGAAAAGATATGATCAAAATGTTTTATCAAAACCAAGTTATATTTTAGCATTTATCCATTATGTTTCTCAGAGAGAGAGAGAGAGAGAGAGAGAGAGAAAGAAAGAGAAATAAAAATGTAAATCGTTTTCTGGCATTTATCCATGAGCCGATTGGAACTGCATTGTGTTGCTGCTGTTGGCATGGATACAGTGTTTCCATAAGGATATGATTAATCTGTATGGTCTGTATTAATAGTCATCTGAGGTTATTAAAATATACTGAATTCTGGAAAATTCCATGGTATTTATGGTAATGGATAATTTACTGTATTGTTATAATTACTAATGTGTAAAAAATTATCTGTGGGTTTAAACTATGGCTGGTTCCCAGCTGGAATAAAAAATGGATTCTTGATTTCACCGCGTTTAGTTGCACAAGACATGATGAAATCAAACATGCACTCCCAGAAATAGGAATATTTTGGCATGAAGATGAATTCGGACATTCTCCTCAAATCCCATTCATGAACAGGCCTGGACATTGCCAGTAAATCGTGATTTTAAAAAATCATGATAAAAAAAAAAAATGGTTATTAAGACTTAGATAATGTAATTATACATGCATCACTTGAATTGTTTGACCAAAAGATGACACTAGTCCTTGTGCATTTCTCAGGTTTGCATTTTCACATGTTGTGTTTCGTCTTTTTGAGGCAGAAGTGTCCAGTTTAACAGTTTAACCTGAACTAAAAACATAAATGTATGTAAAAAGACGACAAGTACTGGTTCTTCCAGTGATTTAAATGATGCAGCTGCTGTGGAGGGCATTACGCAGGCAGAGCGGACTTTGGCATAGATTTCAATGTGTCTCCTATGCACATTACACTTTATCTACCATGAACAATGAGTCCATATCCAAAAGCAATGTCAGAGGTCTGTATGTGTGTGTGAATGTTTGAGAGAGAAAGAGTGGATTCATAAGGCTTGCTGATATTATGCAGAACAACCTTTGTTCAAATTTGGTTGGCAACTACAAACTGGCAACAGATCCACTGTACCTGTTTCCAGAGCCGTTCCTCAGCAATGTTTGCGCCAACTTGCTTTCAACTTCCAAATTCAAGGTTCCTGTTACAAAGCCATTTCTGTTGCGATGTTGATCTATTAGTTGATTTTTCAATAATCACACCTTTATGTAGACGCAGATGTCATTCATATGTAATGGCAAATCAGGAAGACATGGTTCATTAGATCAAAGCTTAATTTGTGTTTTCCCTAAATTCTTACTTAACATTACTGTGTTTGTGCAGCTGGTGGGGATCATATCTCAGCAACTTATAAAGTGGCTCTCAGTTCAGCTGTGTCTATGTATCACCAAGCTTCACCTGTCTCGTATTTCAGTTTTTTTTCTTCTTAAGTGTGTCAGCAGTGAATGGAGTAAATGTGTTTTTCTTTCCTAAAGTAAAGGTCATACTTCATGTGGCCATCTAGCCTTGCTGAAATTTAAAACAAAGATTTTGTTATCGTTATAAATCCATGTATCATTCGATCATTCGTTTTTTGATTTAATATTGAAAGTAGAAAAATTAGAAAACGGCTCCTTTTTTTTTTTTTTTTCGTTTTTATCCAAAAAACAAAAAACAAGAATTCAGCTTAAATTTTCGTTTTTCGTTCATGGGTGGAAAAATGAATAAACAGCTTGAATATTCGATTTCTACATGTGGGCGGGAATTAAACGCCCCTTTCTGCTGATTGGTCAGCCGAAGATCAAACCGTGCCATTATCAGTTCTTCAGCAGTATCATGCAGCAGAATAATAGTCCTCCACTGCTGCAGTTGTATGGATTCTTAACGCATTTATTGCAACTACATTTAATCTTTTTTCATCAAACAAACAGGCTAATGAATAGCTGGACACAACTCATACTGGGGCAGAGTCTAGACAGGGCTTTCTTCTGTGTAGATATAAATTATATTCTTTGCATCATCTGGGGATGGCAGGGTATGATATGACAGCTGTCTTAGCCTACCCTGCTCACCCAGTAAGTCTGTTTATTTAATTAAGAAATTAATTAATTTGTTTCAAAATAAATATTTTAAACACTAAAATTTATTATAAGTTATATCTCAAAAGGATATGCACTTGTGTGCGGCGTGAGCTGCTGCGCACTCGCACTGCAATGCAAGAGTTTCATAAAATATAATAACTTGCCATTTCGGTTTGTTTCTCACCAAACTCTTAGTATAGGCCTACCTTCAGAATGCTTGGAATATACACCACAAGATGCATAGGATTATTTTACGACAGATATGTATCCGTTTAAAAAAAAAAAGTCACCATTCTCTGCCATTAAATTGGCAAGTGGGAGCAGGACCTTTTTGTGTTATTAAGTAATAAGCCTTTAGAACAACATTAAGGTGAGTAGTGACTCTAGTTCACACAGTTCCAATAAATTGCGATGGGTTAAATAAACTCCATAAGCAGACAGACGCGACTACATTCAAGTGCAGAGTCTTTTAAAAGGCTTCATTTAGATGATTTTACATTAAATGCATCATATAAGTCACTTTGGAATAAATCACAGTAGGTCTATGTATCATGATAAAAAAGCGACTTTACAGTCTGGAAATACTTTAGGCTATAGCTAATTATTTCTCGGACCGCCTATCACTTTAAGAACAGCTGGTCTACACAGAAGAAAAACCTGTCTAGACTCTGCCCCGGAGTTGTGTCGAGCTATTCATTAGTCTGTTTGATGAGAAAAATATTAAGTTGATAAAATGCGTTAAGAATCCATACAACTGCAGCAGCAGAGGACTATTATTCTGCTGCGTGATACTGCAGAGGAACTGATGATGGCACGGTTTGATCTTCGGCTGACCAATCAGCAGAAAGGGGCGTTTAATTCCCGCCCACATGTAGAAATCGAATATTCAAGCTGTTTATTAATTTTTCCACCCATGAACGAAAAACGAAAATTTAAGCTGAATTCTCGTTTTTTAGTTTTTTGGAAAAAAACTAAAAAAGACGAAAAAAGAGCCGTTTTCTCATTTTTCTACTTTCAATATTAAATCAAAAAACGAATGATCGAATGATACACGGATTGTTATAGTTCACAATTAGTAGATCTGTTCTGTTTAGTAGATGGGCTCAAGGTGAGGTTTTTAATCTTTGCTTTGGCTTTAAAGAAATACCGTAAAAAATTAATTTCTGCAATCATTTACTCACTAGGATGTCGTTCCAACCTGCTTTCTTACTTCTGCAAAACACAAAAGGAGAACATCTGAAAATGGGTTTTCAAGCATTTACATATAAAGGGGACTGGGGATTTTCTTAAAAATGTCATAGAAGTGGTTCATTCAAGTTATGAGCTACATTCCAACTCCTGTGATGTCATAGGGAACAAATAGAATTAATTTAATTTGCTGTTCGCTGAAAATCTTCACTTTCGCCATAGCTCCACTTCGCGCCCTCATGAGAATTTATTAGATAAGTAGTGTGTAGCGAATCAGCTCATGGGGAAATATGAATAATTAATCATAACTAGTTATAATTAATTATAAATATTTAGCTCCGCTGTAGATATTTACTTGACCTCTCAGGGTCAACTGTCTGTCAATTCTAAGAACGTTAATTTCCTGGTTAAGGGAAATAACTTTCTTACTGTACAATTATACACAGAGTTTGTAGCATAAATCTGCATGATTAAGTGACTCCAGTTATGAGCAAACAATGAACAACGTCAAGTGTGATACAAGTAAGACTTTATTAACTACATAAACACTTAAACTAGTCTAACATACTACATAAACACACACACACGCATACAGTTGGTATAGGAAAGGGTTAAAGCTTAACTCGTAAAGAGGATATAAGGAATGAAGTTATGGAACCATTTGCATATTCAGCAGATTTACAGCCTGAAGGAAACATCAGATTCTTAGTTCAAACACACCTTTGTAAAAAAGTGCAAATGATACCTAATGTATCAATTAATAAGACTAAATTTGAATACTTGCACGTCTCATCTGTCTGAAAGAGAGGTTTGATGCAATCTGAAGGTCCCAGTTGATCTTTGCTGAAGTTGGTTGATGAAAAAGAACCAGTTTGAGTCAGAGAATCTTGGTGAATGGAAAAGTCAAGGCCGAAGCCTGGCACGTACTTAGGGGGTTGCATGTACTTAGGGGGTACTTAGGGTCTAGCTCATGTCTTCATCTTAGAATCTAACCGAACCACCGACTCTGGGCGTTGTGAAGGGTGTCAATGATTGTCTTCTGGACAACTGTCAGATCAGCAGTCTTCCCCATGATTGTGTAGCCTAGTGAACCAAACTGAGAGACCATTTTGAAGGCTCAGGAAAACTTTGCAGGCGTTTTGAGTTGATTAGCTGATTGGCATGTCACCATATTCTAATTTGTTGAGATAGTGAATTGGTGGGTTTTTGTTAAATGTGAGCCAAAATCATCACAATTAAAAGAACCAAAGACTTAAACTACTTCAGTCTGTGTGCATTGAATTAATTTAATACACGAGTTTCACAATTTGAGTTGAATTACTGAAATAAATGAACTTTTCCACGACATTCTAATTTATTGAGATGCATCTGTATGTGTAGCCATTCATCCACATTTGAACAGAGTGGACGGTAAAATCCTGTAAATACAGAGTGATAAGAAAGAAAGAAAAATCAAACCTGCTTTAAAACCCAGCAACACAACTGTAGCTGTATAACTTTACAGCAGCAACACTGCTTTAACAAAAAAGCAAAACAGCAAGACTTATTTGACATCAAAACATACATTTTAAAAATCCTGTCTAATCGCTCTCGCTGTACTTTGATGCCACACACAGAATGGTCTGTGCAGTGCTGCTAAAACAGTTCTTCTGTGGCTTTATAGGTAATATTTTCACTTACACAATTTAGCAAAATCAGACAATATTGTGTCTAATATATACCACAATATTAATTTCTTATTATTGAATTGTTGTAAATAAATATCACATTTGGAACTGGTCAGTGTTCAAAAAAGGCTGGGAAATCACTTCATGTAGCCCTAAAAGAGTGATTACTGATATACTGTCTGAAAAAAAGAAAGAAGAAAGAAATCACCCACTGACTTTCAAAGCTGCTAACGACTTTCTACTTCGAGGACCTTGATAGAAATGTAGTGGAGTGAAAAGTACAATATTTGTCTTTCAAATGTAGTGAAGTTAAAGTCATAAGTTCCCAGAAAAAATAATACTCAAGTAAAGTACAGATACTCAAAAAGTGTACTTAAGTACAGTACTCAAGTAAATGTACTTAGTTACTGTCCGCCTCTGCATTTTGGGGGAAGGGTCCATAGGTCCTCATATGGCTTGTTAACTGAGGGGTGTTACAGAGTATTTGTTAAATATAGCTAACAAAATATATATTGTGTGTTTGATTGGTCCAGACGCTACAAGTGATACCTGGCTCATGGATAAATTGTTATTTTGAGTTGGATCTTTTCAGTGAATAAGTTCATCTGAATGATTGAATGATTGATTCATGAATCAGAATGACCGTTCCTGAGATCGACTTAGGTCTCATTAAACCCGGCTCAGCAGAAAATCTTGTGACTTCAGATGACTTTCAATATACCCCATAAGTCGTATGGACCAGTTTTATATTTTTGTGAAAAGCTTCAGTCATCATTCTTTGTAACTGCATGGAAAACAACTTTAAAACCTTCTCGTTTTTTGTTATGCAGAAGAAACAAAGTGACGTCTTTTTGGGCATCATTCTCCATTTAATTGTAATTGCATGTAAAATGTTTTTAAACTCCTTTGTGCACTATGGAGAAATGAAAGTCATGCAGATTTGGAAGGACATGGAGATGAGTAAATGATGACAGATGTATTTTTCTTAGCAATAGCAGGTTTTCATATTTGATCAGCTGGAGCAGCGTAAGCAGGTCCAGTTCACCAAGACCAAACTTGTCATATCCATTATGCTCCTTGAAATTCATTGCTAGAGTTGTCATGACTGACTTATTCCTTTGAGCTTTACAAAGTGTTCAGTCATCCGATTCTTAATAAATCACAGGATAAAGGGACCAGATCTTTTTGTCTTTCATCTCTCACTCCAGAGCATGTGTCTACAAGTCTGGATGGATAAATGCTGCATGGCTCAGACTCCAGCTAAACTTGTGTCAGCTAGTCAGTTTCTTAGAGATGGAAAATATCCAAGGACAACAGCATCAACAAAGAAGCTAGGAACAACCTCTTGCCGATATTTGTGTCTGAGCACACTGACTGTATGTTGAACCAACACCTGAAAGTTCAGTCCATTCAGGAAACAAAAGTTGTGTCATTCCCATTACCCAGATCCTAAATAGGAACTCCCTTCCTTGTCCCAGCATGCTACACAAGTTTGTGACTGTAGGAAGCAAAGACCTGTGTCATGGCAACTTGTGCTAATTGTTGGACAAATCTGTTCCTTGTTACAGCCTTTTAAAACAAGGCCCAGCAGACCACAGCCAGACAGCTGTAACACCCAGCATGGAAGTTTTATTTGTCATAGATTCCGAACAGAGCAGTGGTGAAAGACCTCAAGTAGACCATCCCATTTAAAACCAAACCAGGTTTGGCTTCTTTCTGAATCCAAATGTGTTCAAGAGAAATCACTGCATGCAACTTAGATCAGGAATAAGTGCCTCCAAAAACATCTTGGCTCTGCTGGTCCACCTGCTAGATAAGCACCAAAACCAGGAGCATTATCCAGCCTGGAGCATCTTAGGAGTTCATCTCAGAACTATACGGAAACACGTGCTAAACAGATGTCGTTGACCTTTGCACTTCGCTTTGCATTTTTTTGCAGCCTCTTGCACATGAGCACCATGTTTTTTAGAACGGCATGTCCAGTTAAAGGTCCTTTTTTTTTACTTTTTACTGCCGTGCTTCTTGAGTTTTGAAACATAACATGTTCTGTGTGAACGGCCCTTAAAGATGGTCTATTTTGCAAGGAATACCAGCAGATGAGGTCAATGAGCGGTACCAGAAAGACTTGTGCATCTGAGAACTCAAAGAGCCTTTCTCTCAAATGTATCTTCCTTTCATTTTGTCAGCGTAAATAAGATAAACCTTGTACGCACTTTATTTTTTGGATGGGAGGACAGCCAAGGGGGATAAGGAAGTGTGTGATATTGTGGGAGCTAGGAGGATTTTAACAACCAAACACACTCTTTTCCCTTCTTCATGTGTCCAATCTAGGCACTTTTGCAACAAATCACACTCAGTTCATTCTGAAGAAACATCATGCAGTCTGCAAGAGAAACTGGATTCACTTCTGATACTTTGAAAAATAAAGCCTCCACCTGATTCCTTCCGCATGCATGAAATCTCTACTGAAGATAAACAACATAATGTTGCAGTAACCACTGCTTGATTTATTTTTAGAGGGTGATTTATGTAACTGCGAAACCTACAGTATACACACTTTGTTTTTACAGATGTGTGGTCTCCGCTCTCTCCGCTACCCTTAAACTTGTGCATGACAGAGGTTTAACAGCAAGTCACTTTTCTTTCTCAATCCAGGCAGACAAAACAAACTTCATCTGTACACATATCTAAGAAGATCTTTGAATTATGGAGTATTATTTAAGCATTATCTGTATTTTAAGATGACCACAATGAGGATTTTGTATTTAACGGTAAAGTGTATTATTTCTGCACTATACTGTAAAGTGGTGCCAAATGGAATTGGATTTTTCCAAACAGGTTTTCCAAATAAACCGTCCACTCCTCTACCCATCCCTTAAGCCATCGAGCACCTCACATTAAAAATTAGGATTCAAATAAGTTGTTAAATCTGACAAGTATTGTATTGCATTCTGTGGCAAGATATCCATTTCTAGGCAGCATGGACCCAGCAGCGATCCATGTAGCACATGACTTGCTAAACTTCTGTTGTTCAATCAAGGTCTATAATGAAGATGCTTTTAGCAGCAGATTAGTTTAGATCAGGTATCTCCAGCCCTGCTCATGGAGAGCTACCGTCCTGCAGATTTCAGTTCCAACCCCGATCAAGCACTCCTGAACCAGCTAATCAAGATGTTTAGGGTTACTTGACAATTACAGGCAGGTGTGTTGGAGCAGGGTTGGAACTGAAGTTTGCAGGACGTTAGCTCTCCAGGAGCAGGGCTGGAGATCCCTGGTTTAGATGAACCTATCGATTTTCACTCGCCGACAGTTTTGAGAAAATTTGACAAATTTGACAAATGCCCTAAATCAGTGCTCGTTCACGTGTGTGACAGTCGCATAGTGTGTGGTATCAAAGACGCGCCGATGCGTCGCAGATGCCTGTGAGATATTTGGCATGCTAAATATCTGGACCTGTCAACGACTCAGAGTCCTGGAGTGTGAAATGTGTTTTGACGGGAAATGACATCAGCGATGACCTACAGCCAATGAGAGAGCAAGATACAGGGCAAAAATTCTTTTTATATTCTGTTTATTTTTTTTACTTTTCACTGCAAATCATTGTACAGACAACTTGGATTGCAAGATAAGTTGATTTGCAGTTAAATTGGGATAAGAGAAAATTACTTTAATAACTTCATCTTTGAATCCTCTCCTTCATAAGGACATAGCAAAGTATTGACTGTTATCCAGATATAGCAAAACTGATAAAGACAGTGTTTCAATTTCCTCACCTGGCAGTGTGCATTACAACACATCAGAAAGAGAAGCAGATCAAGATGCCTGCTATCCAAATGTTATTTCCTATGTTGTTTCTATTTTGAGACCATGTTTATAATTTCTGAAGGAATTTGAATCATTTCAACGTTCCGTTGTGGAAAAGCAAGTGGACCCACTTAGGGGGCTCCCCGTCCCCATCAGTTCAGCAGAGAATAAGACGCATGCCTCAAACAAAAGCCCAACAGCCCTGGCACACTCTTTTAGGTTCACACAAAAGTCATGCCTGACAGTGGACATCTGTGCCTACAAGAGGGTACTGTGCATGCATGCAAATACACACATGGACATGCTCGAGAATACAAGGGCTGCAATCCTGCTTATCCCTGGTGTCATATCTTTGTTGGAATCCTTCTCTGTGTTTGGGAACTAAAGCTGGGGTGCACAGGAGACCTGACTTGTTTGTTGATAGACTTAAAGGGTTAGTTCACCCAAAAATGAAAATTAGCCCATAAATTACTCGCCCTCAAGGCATCCTAGGTGTATATGACTTTCTTCTTTCAGACGAATCCAGTCGGAGTTATATTAAAAATTGTCTTTGATCTTTCAAGCTGTTTAATGCCACTCAGCGGGTGTTGCATGCATCAGTCCAAAACAAGTTAAATAAAAAGCTCCCATCCTAAAAACAAAGTGTCTCACACGGCTCCGGGGGGTGAACAAAGGCCTTCTGTAGCGAATCGATGCGTTTTTGTAAGAAAAATATCCATATTCAAAACGTAATAATCACTTTTGTAATAATTCACTGTTGTAAAGGGAAGCAGTTCCGGGCGGATGACGTATAGAGGTCGGCTTTGCCCATGTGCCGCTCAGAAGTGACGCATGCAGAAACGCAGTGGAGAGATCAAAACAAAACAACGGTCACTAATTAGAAGTACAAAACGAGGATTTGTAAAGAAGAATGTCGGAGGATTTTGATATAAGCCAAGAAGAGACTGGTTTTCCTTTGCTTCCTTTGCTCCTGTAAACAAACGCTGGTTTTCACGAGACTCACTGGTACATCCGCCCGGAGCTGCTTCCGTGTACAACAGTGAGCACAAGCTACATTAAAGTGATTATTACATTTTGAATATGGAGATTTTTCTTACAAAAATGCATCGATTCGCTACAGAAGGCCTTTGTTCACCTCCCGAAGCCGTGTGAGACACTTTTTTTTAATGGATGGGCGCTTTTTATTTAACTTGTTTTGGACTGAAGCATGCAACACCCGCTGAGTGCCATGAAACAGCTTGAAAGATCAAAGACAATTTTTAATATAACTCCTACTGGATTCGTCTGAAAGAAGAAAGTCATATACAGCTAGGATGACTTGAGGGTAAGTAATTTATGGGCTAATTTTCATTTTTGGGTGAACTAACCCTTTAACATGCTGATTTTGTTCACGCTCCCTTTTCTGTGCTTTCCCTCCTGATAGGATACATACTTGTGGTGTGATTGTATGTATGCAGGGAAAGAGGCAGAGGTAACTCACGAACATCTGTAGGGCAGCTTTATGGTGGTGGATTATGTCTGTGTGTATGTTTTAGCCCGTGAGACTGTTATAGCTGTGATGTGGCGCCAGTGTTGTGGTTTCCCCGTCTGTATTAAAATATAATCGAATGACTCCCCCATAGCAACACTCTAAAGTACCACTCTAAACTTTATAGACTTGAAATGATACACTGTTATTGGACAGCATTTGTACTTCCAGACAAGGATCAGTGACAGTCAGGATGTGTTTGAAGATGTCTTAGATATATACACGTAGGTTCCTCATTGTCCTCCTAAACTTTTATGTAGACCTTGATTAGGAAAATGCTTTCTTACTAAAGTGTCATGCAATAATGTGCAAAGTGTTTCGTTCTGATTCAAATCAAGTACTGATTAATGAAGGATGGTTTACTCAAAATTGAAAATTTACTTAGCTTTATGTTTTTTTGAAACTCTTCTGATTTACTTTCTTCTGTGAAACACAAAATTATTTGTTAGAACAGAAAATTTTCATTTGAATTTTTTTGGGTGAACTATGCCTTTACGTTCTTAACCCACAACTGGGTTGTGTAGCAGACAAGCAAGATCCTATTATGGAACTCCTGTATTTATTTACAGTACTTATAGAGATTTAAATGTTAAATAATTGTATTGCTTGACTGAAATTGTGTGCAAAATATTAGCAGCTAAGAATGTGGGCATACTCTGCTTTTAATTTTATGCTTGTGGGAGAGCTGAAAGAGGAAAGAGGTACTATTGCATGATCTCATTGCTGATCAATGTGGGAACACTGACTCAGGCTATTTGCCATGGTAATGTCTTAACTTGGAGCACCTGCTGCTTCCAATGTTCAGCTGTACCCATCTATAAATCCAAAAAAAATAAAAAATTGGGGGGAAACCTAGAAGGCTGAGATTGAAAGATATGAGAGATGAATGAAAGTAAGAGAGGGTAGGGGGTATGTTAGAGGCTTATTCCTTTGTCACCATGTTCGTGGGGAGATTCAGTATTCAGCTGGATGAGTAAAACGGAAACATCTGAGTTCATTTTGCAGAGCACCTGACCGCATAAACATCAAAGCTTTGTCAGAGTTTGCGGAAGAGATGGGGGACTGCCAGAGAGACCTCAAAATGAACATTTAAGCATTTATGAATGTCATTGCATTAGATAACACAATATCAATGATATGGCATTTCATTAATAAAAAGTTAGGACAAACACATATTTCATATTTAATAAAACAATAGATACATGTGATGAACAGCATCTTTGGTTACTCTGCTAGACCTGTGTGTTCACATAAATCAGCTTGAGACTTGTGCTGAGAAAATGTTTAGCTTAATTTGTTTGCAGAAACACTTTGTTCAATATTTTGCTATCAAATGTAAGTGCGACTGTACATGTTGACAGAAAAATTGCTGAATATTCAACTCAACAATGTTATTTATAGTTCTTTATCACGGTTCTGAATATAAAAGCAGAAAGTTTATAAATATAATGTGCGTTAAAGATACTGTACTGGGAAAAATGGCCACATATTGTTTGCATATTCTTTCCTTGCCCTTGCCACAATTCTGCAAAGCTTTAAACCACAGTTCTCTCCATATAAAATTGGTTTTATAGTTTATTTTGCTCTGTCTTTTGAAGGCCCTGTGGTTTTTATATTTAAAAGCGAGATATTGGCACAAATATGTCGACCGAATTCAAAAATGAGCTATTGCAACATGGCTGTGAACAACTCTTAAAAACTAACCCTTGCCACTTGACAAAAAGCTGTTAAAGTTTTACAAACTCAATGTACTTATTTTTAATTTTAAAAAAAGTTTGTTTTTTTAACCTACAAAATGTATCTATCTAGAAAATCAATGACTATCATTTATTAAATTGGATTGGATTTTTTTTCCAGAATGATCAATTTATCGGGCAGTGTGTTATGATTAAGAACCCCCCTCAGCATCTGGTTTCATTTGACCTACGCTGTTTTACCTTAAAAATATGACCCATTGCTGTATACTGTAATTTTCTACAGCTGTTTGTCTGTCTTTCTTTCTGCCTATCATAAACAGATAGTAAACAGTTCTCCAGCCCAGTTATCTCTGCAAGCAATTAGGAATATTGACAACTTACAACTGTAAGGTTTATAAACAACATTGGTATTCCAAGATTAATGAATGATTCCAGAATTTGTCATTGGTTAAACATTTGGGGAGAGAGGTAACAAGTGATACAAGTTTATTTGAAAAATGAAAAGCAGTTGTGAAATAAAAACCAATTAGACCCTATCCCTTGAAAGCCCAGCTGCTAAAACCTTATCAAAGACTGTCAAACTAAACAGTTTCATAACCCACACTGTGAACCCTAACAGAGCTTGATCAAGGTGATGGGTCAGCTTCTCTGTACGTGTTTAAAATGCATTAGAAGATGCACTCACGTGGTCACATTTAATTTAATTTTGCATAAGTAAGAGGAATAAGTCAACACTAAAAGAGTCAATCCTGCCAGTGTAGAAAATAACATCAACCCGTTTGTCAGTGTATGTATCCCAACAACGGTTATGACAGCATCATGAAAATGGCAGTCATAATATAACGCAGTTTACCCTTAAAAAGCAGAGCACTTGCAAAACTCAGTCAAAACATGCCAAAAGAGCAAAGAAGGGCAGTGTCCTTGCTTGGGTTCCAAACAATTATCAGTCAAACCAGAGATAAACGGCCTTGTTGTCCTTATATCCATCTCCTCCCATCGTGACTTCCTCCTTTGCTCCCCCTTCTCTCATATTAGTGGCAGTTCCTGCAGGACTGCTCTCGTCTGAGCCTCATTTATTTCTTATCTCTATTTATTCTGTCTCTAGTCTCATCTCTGGCTCGTTTTCCAGTGCAATGCTTCTAGAGTTGCAACATCTCATCAAGAAGCATATTCATAGCAGTTTATCGGCTGTTTATTTGGAGATTTCTGCAAACGAAAGGGTACTTATTACAGAGTGTCGAAGATGCAAATTTCTCAACTTGTTTTTGGGAAGAAAGGGTCAAAGTTTATCCTTGCTTGTCCTGGGAGATATCAAATTTGTCCCTTTGACAACAGAATTCCAAAGCATTCTTTTCCTGTTGTTCAACACAACTCAGGCACAAGATACATGGATGCAGCTCTCACAGTCCACTTTTATTTAAAAAATGTATTGAATAGCAGGGTGTACAAAGTATATATAATGACTTAAACCATCTGCTATATCACCCTGCAGCTCTTGCCTGGTTTCCCATTGAAGATAAACAGGGTGCAACCTGGTTAGTACCGTGGAAACCATAGTTGCTGCTGTCATTAGTCACAGGACTGGATGTGGTTGATTTTTTGAATTTCTGTTTTGCAGACAATTGTAATCTACCACATACTTGCTCCTCAGCAACGAAATTGTAACATGACTGTTGTAATCCCGATTTAGCACTTGTTATCCATACAGTAAAGACTTTTTAAGATCAGTAAAGCTGTAAAATATAAGCATATACCAAAAGTCCGTTTGGCATTTTGTTCAGTTTGACCATGTAGCACTGACCGTATCTGAGAGAGGTTTAGACAGAGTGTGGGAATAATGTGAAACGCGGCAGTACGGTTTGGCTTGTTGCCAATGTTGTTGTAACAATGTCTTGTTCCCTACAGGAGATCGAGAGGAGGAAATGAGCCAGGAGCGATTATAGAAAATCAAGAAGGCTGACCAACATGTGTGTGTGTCATATATGATGGATAGATGCAACTTTTACATTAATTGATATGCCAGACAATCATCTATCTCAGATGTCTGTTTGGCAGAACTAATCTAACATCTCTGAACATCTGAAAAAATGATTTTTACAGCATTGCAGCTGTTAATCTCGTAACATTGCATCCTCTATAGCCTCCTCTGCACTTCCATGCAAGGATTGGCTTTTCCTTTTTGACAGGGCTTGTGCACCTACAGGACTTCAGCCATGCAGCCAACCAGATGGTGCACCCTCTGCCTTTTCTGCTCACCTTAAATGACTGTTTCTGCTATTCTGGAGTAAGAGGAAGAGACTCCACTCTCTGAACCTCTTCCCACAGCTCCTCTTTGAGCGGTTGTTGTACATCACAGTCCTCAAGAACCAGCCTGCTTAACACTAAGACACAGTGACATTAATGACTTATTTATAGGAAATGGGTTTTATTTGCAGGCTTAATTGGGCTTTAAAAACAGCATCTTGAGGTTGTGTTCTTATTTGGGGTGAAAACAGGCAGTTTTAATATGGCTGTGATGGA
>NW_015505776.1:156461-157948 GCF_001515645.1 Sinocyclocheilus grahami | reverse complement strand
CCCCCCCCCCCCCCCCCCCCCCCAAGTGTGGTAACAAAGGTCCATTCAGGATTCTGCCCTCAGGCTTATGTAATACTTGATGGAAGATAACACATTGTAGACTCCTTTTTTTGCACTATACTTTTCCCTTCTGGCTGTTTTACTACAAGGTTTTAGAGTCATATATTAGCTGACATTGTCTGTGCACGTCTCCTGTCAGCTTTCACGTGTCAGATTTCAGATTATACAGAATGTCCCTCCGGGCTCCATGCATGTCTCTCCTAAGTTATAATTTTGGTTTAAGGATAATCACAGAGTATTCTTCAAGTTGCACAAAGTTTTCATGAAAATCTTTCCATTCGGTTCCTCACCAGAACTGCTCAAAACCTTAAAAGCAGAATTGTGTGTTTCTAGAAATTACTTGTGGCATTAAAATGTGAAGTCTTGAGAGATTCACGTGCATAATTGGAAGACAACATCTTATGGCAGTGAAGTGGAATATCTGAATATTCAGATGGGTGGCATTTGTAAATGATTGCACAGTTGTATTTGTGAGCGAGCTAAATTATAAACCAGAGCTGCCACTACATCTGAGATGACTCCTGGAGCAATATGTTGGTCTCTGTGGATTCTCTATAGATTTTACAGACATCTGTGTGATGCAGTATGCTCATATTCTTAAGCTAGAAGGAAAAATCCAACAGGAAGTGACTGCTTTAGATGACTATGGCTGGGATGGGATCTTCTGCTCTGTGGAATAGAAGCACTGTGGTTTGAGGCCTTTCTCTCTGTATATCTACATCAATTTTTGGTTGCTGCTTTTTTTCTTTCTCTCCAAAGGGTTCCGGTCTATGGTCTCTGGCAGACAGACACTGGTAATTACTTCCATCTTCCGCCACAGAAGCAATGTCCAGCGAGGAGCAAATACCCTATACATCCACCCACTCGCTCTAAACTTTTCTCCTTCTACGAGAGTTTGTTCATCACATTCATCTTTATGATTCTAAATTCTCATCCAGCCTTTTGTGTCCAGTCTCCTTAGTGGCTTCTTGCAGACAGAGTGACCTTTTTCACTCATTATCCACAAATTCCCAAAGCATTTCATACTCGTGTCATATTAGCCCTGGAGCATGAGAAATACAAAGTCTACAGTTAAATTAATCTTGACAGATCTACCTGCAGTATATCACATCACTAATAAGCTCTTCTGACAGGCTTGCGATTACATAATGTCTTGGGTTTTTAACGTGAGAATGGCCTCCTCTGAAGCACAGCAACGAACAAAAGGCTTCTGGGTACAAAAATGGGGATCCATTGCCCCCTTCTGGATGGGTTCAGTTCAAGATTATTTTTATCTCAGGGTATACTGGGCAAGCTCAGGCACTTTTATAAAACTTATGAGCAAAAGGGATATTCCAAACAATTATAGATTACAGTTTTTCACATTTGCTAAAACACTAAATCCCATTCTCTGAACCAAATTCTCAATAGCCTAAACCAATTTGTCA
>NW_015505776.1:154780-155205 GCF_001515645.1 Sinocyclocheilus grahami | reverse complement strand
GACAACCATTTCACCCATTTGAAAGCACAGCCTGTGTCAGAACAGATAATTAGTTTATTTTTATTAAAACATTTAAAAATGACAAGACAAAAACATTACTTCAACTGTTGTGAATTGTTCTGGGACTGTCCACGGAGTTGAACAAGTGGTTTGTATCTTCTTATTGGATGTGCTTTAAATGTTGAACGCTGAAAAATAAGGCAAAATAGGAGTTTCACATATCCCAAAACACATTTGATAGTGTACAGCATCTTCAGAATGACAGTCTTCAGAGGACAGCGTTCTTACCCATTGCTGTTCTTGCAACTGGCGCATCTCTTGCAGTCTCCTCTCATGCTCAACTTTCCGTGCAGCATCACGTGCATCAAAAGAGAAAGGCTGAAAATGGGCCACTCTCCAGGGAATTTCATATATAGGGCTGCAGG
>NW_015505776.1:148697-154770 GCF_001515645.1 Sinocyclocheilus grahami | reverse complement strand
CTTTTTGCAAAACTCTAAACTCATTCTCACTCACTAAAACGCAATTTGCACCATGATAAACTTGATGCAAAACCCTAAACACAAGAAAGCAAAAGTTAAGCACAAGTGCAACTAGGTTGTCATCGTTTACATACAATAATTCAAAACTGTTCACACTAAATATGTGAAAGTACAAAATAGAAGCCAGTTCAAAGTGCACAGATGGCATGGGTGCATCCATCAATCGGAGAGGTACGGAAGAGTGTGTATACAAGGTGGAGAAGGATGAGGAAGAGCAAGACCAAGAACAGCTACTGTGATAGACCACGTTCTTGTGTGTGGAATGACAGAGGCAGGACAAGGAGTTCAACCTAATTTGAGCAGATTTTTTGTGCCCACCAGTTGGAAAGTTCAAAAGAACAGCAAAAGAGAAGTGGAAGAGAATCTTGTGTAGAATAGCAAGACTACCACGTTAGGGTGGAAAAACCGGCCTGTGGTGACAAACTTGCCTTCTTGTCAAGGCCGGATCCACCACACAAGAGGTTTTTTTTTCCCCCGGTTGCCTGCCTGCGATGTAGATGAAGTCCTCGGATTCATGCATGTGTATGTATTCACCAAACTTAGGTCTTGCTTTTGTTTGTGTGTGTAACTTGGTGTATACTTTAAAATAGTCACCAAACGTAGGGGGTGACTTTATTTAGTGTGTGCGTTTTACAGTATTGCAAAATATTTACTATACACACTTTTTTTGTGACTACATGCACTGGACACGGTGTTCTCCATTTTTTAATGTGTCTAATGCTGGGGTTCTCAACTTTGGCCCTCGAGACCAATTGTCCTGCAGAGTTTAGCGCCAACCTTGATCAAGCTCACCTGCCTGTAACTTTGATCTTGAACAGTGGTTCTCAAATTTGTCCTGGGGACCCCCAACCACCACACATTTTGTAGGTTGGAGCTAAGCTCTGCAGGAAAGTGGATCTTGAGGGCCAGAGTTGAGAACCCCTGGGTCTAATGAATGATCTATAGCATGTATATTATTGACGCGTGTATGATTTGAAAGCTTTGAGTACAGGTGAAATGGTTTAAGCGATTGTTTGATTTTGCCAGAACAGTCAGGGGTTCTGTGAATTTAGTTTGAAGGTTTGGATTTGTGTTTAAGGTTTTGAGAAAATGAAAAATGGTTTCAAGAAATGCGTTTTAGTAATTCAGAAAACCTGAAATTATACACATTAGCTGGAAAGACACCAAGATTCACTGCATAGTAGGAATGACCTGTAGCCTGAATGCAGGTTGTGCAAAAGTACCAAGGACTGATTATAAAATTGTAATTAGACAACCATTTCACCCATTTGAAAGCACAGCCTGTGTCAGAACAGATAATTAGTTTATTTTTATTAAAACATTTTTTTAACCCAGCGCTGGGTTATATTTAACCCAGCATTTTTTAGAGTGTAGCTTACTAATTACTGTACACTACCTACTGTATTTAGTAATAGATCGATAAATAAATCTTCACAAGTGTATTGCTTTGTGGGATGTGGCATCTTGTGGTCTGCTCAATACTGGACATTGAAAACTACAGGAGGTTATGCAGAAAAAAAAAAACTATGGCCAGGGCTCGCAAAATCGCTAGCCCGACTCCCGGGGCTATTGTGTTTTCCAGTCGGGCTACCAAAATGTTAGACCACCCTGCCCGACGGGCTATATTGAACAGTGATAAAAAAAAAAAAATCCTGCCTTGATTTGCGTTGTTCACTAGCTTGTGGGGGTAAAACGGATCGTAGTTGATCGTTTGCACGCGTTTCTAAGTCTTGCCGATTTAAACATTCAAGTTTTTTTAAACCATCCATGCGCATTCGGAGCTGGGCGCACTCAAAGCACGCACAGAAAGCCGCGTTTCAGACAATGCTTGTAGACCGAATTGATTCCTCTTTCGGGTATCTTTGCATCTGAAATGAACAATTCTCAAAATAACCGTCTGGGCAAGTACACTTGTAAACAGTCAGTTATGTCTTAAGTGAACCTAAACAGTGGTGAAAAATCTCAAGTGCAACATTATATTGGATCCTTCCTTGGATCTTAAAGGGGCAGCAGCCTTAAATACCTGTTGTTCCGTAAGCGCCACCTGCTGTCAGAGTGTGACATTTGCATCTCATTCACAAAGCTAAAATCAGACCATTCTGTTTTTGCCTCAAATTATACAAATCTAAATAACATGTATTTATCATCTTTATTTGGAACGTGATTAAAATGCAGTGGTTGCCTCCGATTTTAAATGGAAAAAAGCACAGCCAAAGCATTAGTTTGTTTATATGAAGAGATTTATTGTATTTGTATTTAATTAGGGATAGGTTTTACAATTTAAAAGTTAGCTTTATTATTTGACAATTTCACAAAAATGTGCAACATTTTGTTGGAGAAATAATAAAAGGAAACCTTTGTTTATAATTTGTCTTAAATCTCATTTTGTTAAAAACAAATTGTATTGTGAAATTCGTATCGGGAATCGCAATGCATTGTGAGTCGAGTGAATCGTTACATCCCTATATGCTACTAGTTTTTGCTGTGGTATCAAATAAGTATTATTTAAATAAGAACCATATTTTTTTTACTCATCTGCAAAATGACCCGATCGGTTACTCAATCTGATAATGCAATATGATCCGAGCCATGGGTTTTGTGATCCGTTGCTTTGCACCCCTACTCTTGACTTGTTATTTGAAGAAAATCATGCCGATTTGTCTGCAGTGAAGTTCAGCCGATGTCTTTTTTTATTCGGGCTACTTAAAGGGGGTCATATGATGCCATTTTAAAGATCATTATTTTGTGTAACGGAATATGTTGACATGCTTTTGTTCAAAACACATTTTTCAAATACTGTACATTAATGTAGGTCCTCTATGGCCCGCCTCTCTCAAACACGTCGTTTTCAACGTCGTCCCCCTCCTTTGACAAGCGCAACCTGCTCTGATTGGCCAGCTGACCCAGTGCATTGTGATTGGTCGAACACCACAAGCACTCGTCGGAAATGTAACGCCCCTTACCATAATCGCAGCTTCAGCTTTCAAGTAAATATCAAGACAGTTAATAATGTCGTTAGTTTTACCATCAGTTCAAGCCCGAAAGGGCAACAGAGTCGCGTGACAGACACAGTGATGATGCCGTACACAAGCCGCGGTTAAGACAGCTGACGTGCTATGATTTCTGACAGGCCGTTCACTCTCCTGTGATGTGACCCTGTTACCCTCACACACGACGCGTTACTCTGCACAAAACTCCACATAAAATGCATTGCACAAATTCGAACATCTGGGTTGTGCGGTTCTGTTGTAAATAAATCTTAACCAATGATTCCTAATTGCATCTACTTCCGGAAGGCCAAATAAAGTGCTTTTGCACTGAAACCGAGTCTCCCTGACATGGCTGCAGCAACACAACTGCAGTTACTGAAACCAGCCTTCTTTCTTTGCGTGCACATTTGGGCGGCATTATGCTAATATTTCCACAGTGACAGATAACAGCCGTTTTAGGTAGGCGTGGCTGACTCTTAACGTTTATAAAGAATATCTCTTTGGATTTGAGACTTTAGTCTTTATGCACCAAGAGCTTGTAACACTCCAAAGAGAAAGGAAAATTTGAAATCGCATCATATGACCCCTTTAAAATTCATTTTGGGCTACCAAAATCTAAAGAATGTCTGCCCGAAGGGCTACCAGAGACTTTGAAATTGATAGCCCTGTATGCGTACTATATACTGAAGCAATACCAATAGTACATGGTACTTAAGTATACTATTCTGAGCTGAAAGAGTAGGCTAAACCTTTTCAAGGGCAGAAACATAAGTGTATTTAAAAAAAATAAAATAATTTACACTCTTTATTTCATAAAGTATGGAAAAGCATCTATTGTGGGGTCCTTACCAGTTTCACAGCGGTCCTGTTTTTGCAGAGGGGAGATGACGGCCAAAGCGTACCTGCGCTTAGGCGAGAACATTAACGGCAGTCTGCGTTTAAATACATGCATGTATCCCTTATCCGTTTCTGTATCTGCGGGGGAAAAATGCTTTAGAAACTGTCAGAAACGTTAGTAAAAAGCAACAATTGTAAAGCCAAAGTGCAGTTAAAAGCGCTCCACGTGGCTCTACGCTCGCGCTCGATCGCCTCTGGAGGAGTTGCTATGGAGACCGCGTCGCGCGCAGCAAAACAGTGACTGAAACGGCAGAGATTTAAAGACTTCACGGCTGAAGAACTTAAACATTATTGTAAGTTTTAAAGACAACTTGCTTGACATACAGTAATACTAAATGGACTACAATATAGAAGGCTTACATTAAATACGTCAGAAGATCATGAGACTCTTTCAAGAGCTCGAAATGAACACTCGACCGAGATGTGCTAAAATACAGAAAAGCTGGCTAAAACTATTAAAATACCACACTACTATACTAATACAATAATATTTTATGCTATACTACTGTATATTAAAACTGTTTAAATTATTAACCGCCTACCTGAAGGACTCTGTGCAGCGTTATGTTGAGCCATGATAACTAGCGTTAGCGTGTGTTACTGTGACTGAAAGATTGATAAGCGTTTTCAGCTAACTGATTCTTCAGCTAAATATGTTACGTGGGCCCAATTAATGAGGTTAATTGTCTTCAGCTGCATTGAAACCCGCCGCAGACGTGCTCTATATCATGCAGAGGTGTCGTTTAAGATTTCAGGAATTATGTAAAGCAGTGGGAAATAATTCATGTATTGATTTAGCTGATTAAAATGTCATTTTCATATGATTGTCTTTAAAAGTAAGTGTATTATTTGTAGCTCATGAGTCAAGCAGAGGGGCGGAGCTCTGAGGAGGAGGAAGGCTCCAGTGAGAGGGCCACGCCCATTTCTGCAATAGCTCCAGAAGCTGATTCACATCATGAACAACCTGCTGTCATATCATCAAATCCAGCCCTGCAGTGCCTGGAACAGGTAGAAGCTCTTTAAAATATTAATAATTCATTTTGTTCGTCTGTGTCTTCCCTTCCTTTAAATGGCAAAACTGGTCAAATACCGTGACACTAATGTGCTTATTACTCTGAATATAACTATTGTATATTTTGGAATGTAGCTGATCTGTACAGCGAACTCTTTCAATCTATAGTACATACAATTCACTGTTGCTTACCTGTAATGATGGTCTAGCATTGTAAAATGCAGTGATAAACGGGCATTTTTTGTGTATTCAACATACAGTATCAGAATTGAGTTGAGTACAGAAATGTGCTCAAACGAATGACTGTGTGAGAATGACCAAAATCAACTCTCAACGTTTAGATGCAGTTTTATTTGTTTAAAAAAAAACATGGATGTACCTTTAAAAGCACAAATTTAGGTGTTTGATATACAAACAGTTTCTGAAAAAGCAGGCTAAAAGCAGGCAAACCTAAACTTAATTTCAGACTGGTAAGAAAAACACATTCATCAAGGTCTGCCTGGGTGCGGGGGTCCCCCCAAAGGGGGGGGGGGGGGGTGTAGTAAACCAGTTAAACAGAAGATGGCAGTAGCACATACACAAAAACATGAAATCATAACTCAAAGACCTGGTATATTTAGACTAGATGATGGATAGCATTTTTATGTGCCTTGCAATGTTTGAAATACAAATTTATACATTTTATTTTTTAAATGAAGTTCTGTTAACGTTTGAGGATTTGTAATGAATCACAAGCTATATCTTTATAAGTCGTTCTTGAGGAAAAGTGTGTAACTGCCCCCAAAATAATAGTTTATATATATTCTTAAGTTGGTTTAGGGTGCATAATTCTTTGGCCTTATCATCATTTTGACATTTTTAAATGTTTGTCTGTAGTTTGTCGGATAGTACTCAGAAGTCAGGTTGTGCCACGTGCCCCAGAAGATCCCATCCCTCTTCCCTTTGTACTTTGTTTTGTAGTATTTGCCATTGAGGTTTGCTGACATGCATGCATCAAACCACCAGCCCGAACCGTAGTATGCCCCACAGCTCCCTGAGGGGTACATGTCATTGTCCGTGTCCGGTGTACTGAAGAACTTCTGATCATGGTTGAAGTGTTTGCTAAACTGCAGAG
>NW_015505776.1:145196-148687 GCF_001515645.1 Sinocyclocheilus grahami | reverse complement strand
ATGGTTGAAGTGTTTGCTAAACTGCAGAGCATTTCCAGCAGTCCCCGAGTACCCGCTCACAGACAGCCGATAATGGAGGAACTCATTGGACACGTAGAACTGTTCGTACTTGGCATACCCACGTGTGCCCTCAAAGTCTTCGAGTTCAATGCGCAGGATCATGTCCTTGGCTTTGGTGAGAAGGTGTATTTTATCATTGCCAAGCCAGAACTCCCCTTTAGGGTCACCAAAGCCCTTCTTGTAGTCAGCCCAGGTGCGGCTGAAGCTCACGCTGCCGTTGATGCGACGCTGCAAGACAGTCCACCCACCACCGAATTCCTCCATGTCACAGTACACCGCAAAGCGGCCATTTCTGGGGTCAGGGGTCACCTGGTACACCCCGTTTTTCCTCTGCCCTAGAACACTGATGTCAGAGCAGTCTCTGGGAGTGATGTTTGTGAGATCTGTGGAGAGAGAGACTTTTAAAGGTCCACTTAAGTGCCTTGAAACACGCAGCGTTATGCTATGTGGTGACATAATTTCAACTGAAACAGGAAGGTGGGGGGGGGGGACATATTGAATAGACCCACCCCCTTTTTAAATAGCCAATAGCGTTTCGTTTATATATCACAGCTTGGGCCAGAGCCTTTGAGCTCGGTAACAGTGTTGCCAATTTAGCCACTTTGTAGCTAGATTTAGTGACTTCCCCGCCCCTTTTGAGACTTTTTTCAAAAGTTTAGGGACAAATATACCAACTTCTTGGACAAACCTTATCTAAGTTGTCATCTTGCCCACTGATCTACGTTCATCTTTATATAGATCAGTAAATTTGCCATTGTGATGTTATCTAGTGACATTTAGCTACCAGTTTTAGCTACTTTCAATTGAAAGCAGTTGGCAACACTGCTCGGTAAAGCCGCATTTGACAGTCGGGCTGTGCAAAAAATCGAATGCGATTTTCATGCACATCTCGTCAGTAAAGCCGCTTCTGGTGATGAGTAGTAAATCTCCAGCACAATGAATCGCCTGCGATTTTGTGTAGCTTGTCAGTGATCTACGGCTCTGTGTAGTAAATGCCGCTCCATCTGAAAGCACATGCTGGAGATTTACTACTAATCACCAGAAGTGGCTTTACTGACAAGATGCGCTA
Source organism: Sinocyclocheilus grahami (assembly GCF_001515645.1). Classification (NCBI taxonomy): domain Eukaryota; kingdom Metazoa; phylum Chordata; class Actinopteri; order Cypriniformes; family Cyprinidae; genus Sinocyclocheilus; species Sinocyclocheilus grahami. The sequence continues at coordinate 147,558 of NW_015505776.1, read as the reverse complement.
TAAAATCGCTATAAAATATAGCATTCTGTGTAGAACCCAATGGAAAGCATACACTGTCTGAATCGTTCCTTATTCCCCATATGGTGCACTACGTGCCATTCAGCATACAGAAAATACTAATTCTGTGAACAAGTGACCTATTACAGCCGCAGTTTCAGCGTCTATTTATAGTGTAGGGGGCGGGACATTTCCGATTTTAGAGAGCATTTGATTGGACAGAAAGTTTGATGGGAAGCTGAAGTGCAGGGTGACGTCATCAAAACCGTTGATTCATATTGCCGGAAGTGAGAGACTGTGTACGTTTTGAATGCTTATATCTTCTAAATACGAATTTTGTCATCGTTTTGGAGCACACTAGCTTATAGATAACTATAAGGCTAACATATTCATACTTAAAGCCAAAAAATTTAAATTTTGATTTCATGGGGACTTGCATGCTATATAATTTTACACGCATCAGGAACGGAAAGGAATGTTTCACCCTAAAATAAAAATCTCACCATTTACTCACCCTCATGTTGAACTAAACCAGTATGAGTTTCTTTTTTGTGTTGAACACATTAGAATATATTTTGAAGAATGTGGGTAACCATACAGTTTCTGGTTCCCAATGACTTCCATAGTAATTTTACCCCATACTATGGAAGCTAATGGCTAGCAACTGTCTGGTTACCATTATTCTTCAAACTATCTTTTGTGTTCAGCAGAAGAAAGAAACTCATTCAGCTTTGGAGGTGAGTAAATGGTGACAGAATTGTAATTTTTAGGTGAACTATCCCTTTAAGGTCATACAGATTTTAAAATGTTACAACAAAACATGTACATATTTTATATGTTTGTCCTCTAATGCTTGTGATGCATGATGCTTGTGTAGATGACCCTAAAAGCTATAATTTGGTTCACTGGTGCTTATTACATTTATTTAATCACCATGTGATTCGATGACCAGGGTTCATCCCTGCAGCAGGTTTTAATTTTTGAAATGCAAGCATTGGTATAATTGGTTTTCATTCCACATCTGATTTTATGAATCCAAGTTAGAAGATTTCAATAAGGATTCACAAAACTATTCCAGAAGCCTCTCTCCTGGCAGTTAACTTGTGCTTGATAATAAACCGTATTTTTTTTTATCAAAGATGTGCAGCCTTGGTGAGCATACTGTAAGAGACTTCTTTACAGTCTTACAGATAAAATATCATTATATATACCATATTTCCATACAGTATTCATGAAAATGTACTCACATTACATTTTTAAAAAATTTTTCAAGTAGAATTATCTAACTTACGCTGAAGTAGTTGTTGTTGTTGTTGTTGACCCGGACAATGTGTGCAGTTGCTGCTGATTTTGTTGACAATACTGGTAATGTTCTCAACTTTTCTGTCCACTATATCCTCCACATTTTGCAGATTGAGAAGGTTAAGTTCCTCCAGACGGCCCTGAAGGGAGTTAATCTGGGCACGTGCGTTCTTCAGGCTGATAGACATGCGGTTCATCTTCACCTGCATGTGTTGTACAATGTCATTATCACTGTTGTTCCCATTCTGGTAGACTCTCGTGCTGGTACCCCCTCGACTCTGCTCTGCGCTGTTTGTCGAAGGGTCTCCACTGTCCTTCTGCAAGTTGAGGTCCACTTGCTGCAAGCTGCACTCCAGACAGGAGCTCTTCAACCTGTTTACTGTCTCCTTCAAGCTTTGCAGCTCTTTCATGGTCTTCTCCAGTAGTCGGAATTGTTTGGGAAGCTGAATGGTCAACGGTGGCAGTGTGATCTGGTACGGGCACTCTTCCTCATCTTCACACTGCCCAGCTGGCTTCAGCCTCACCTGGGAGCAGCTGGAACCTCCTGACACCCTTTCCAGAACCCCAGAGGGGCCACTACCAGAAGCCTCTACCTCCTGCCAGACGGCTATCAGCAGAGAACAGCACACGTACACCAGTTTCATGGTCTCAAATAAAGTGATCCAAACTGAGAGAGAGAGCTGAAGAGAACTGCCTCAAAGTGCAACAGCTTTGCCATTAATATTAGAGGAGAGAGAGAGAGAACAAAAGTGTGGGTGGGGCAGCTGTGCATTACATAATTGCACAGTCAACATCAACGCAGAAAGAATTAGGTGAAATAGGACTACTTACCCTTTCTCTTAAAACACAGCACTATGACTCAGTATTTAGGAATGATGTTTGTCTTTATTTTTTACATTGAGTTTAATCTACAGTATATGAAACAATGAGTCAGATGAGCAATTCAAGTGCTGTGAAGGCACTAGTTGGAGTTTTTTGTTAAATCGGAATTAGATTTAAAGTGAAAGTTTTTTTTCAGAAATGAACATTCTGTCATCATTTACTCACCCTCATGTTGTTCCAA
>NW_015505776.1:129904-144140 GCF_001515645.1 Sinocyclocheilus grahami | reverse complement strand
AAGATTTCCCCCGCGCACATTTTGCATCGGTTCAAGTTGGTCACATGAATTTGCCACGCTGACCAACAGAAATCTGCTGGGTTTGAAAGTAACATGTATCGCTACATTATTGAAAACAGACCTTTTCTACAGCTTTTTTATGACTGCATTTTAAGACAGTACAAACATATTTAACAGTACGAGCCTCTATCTCACAGAGCCTGGTTTTCATTTGCATGTTTATAAGTTAAATTAAGCTTACATCAAAGCAGTTAATATTAATTTGAAAGATCTTCAACATTAGATGGATCCCAGCCCTGCACAGAAAGTATATAATCTTCAAGTCTGGAAGAGATTTACTGCATATCTGAGATACAAGCTCTCAACACTTGTGCTTGTTTGTCTCCACTATAAAGGAGAAACACACGTTCAGACTTTCTGTTGATAATCAGATATGCTTATATAGAAAACGTCAACTTCAGTGGTCAGATAAACAACACTCAAAGCTTAGATCCATCCTTTCCATGCTACAGCTCAAAAGTTAGCATGTGGATTCGCTCTCAGATGCACCTGAAATGAGTCTCAGCAAATTCCCATGAACCTGTTTAGCATTGAAATGCATTTAAGCTACTGTTTATTTAGCTGTTGGATCGTTGATAGTTCTTTTTCATCTTTGTCGTCAGCTGTTCTCCATGGGAAAGATCAGTGGGGAGAAAGTGGCTTGTCTTAGGGCCAGTTTCAACTTCTTACATGAAACTCTGAGAAGTTCTCAGGAATCTGAAATGCATCTGTTGCAGGAGGCGAAGGCCTTACGCACCACGCTAGAGCAGCAGGAGCTGGAGAAGGCCGAGCTGTTTCTTGAGGGACCCGACAGACGCTTCTGTAGTACTACAACCAGCTGAAGGAGGATGAAGAAAGAGAATACCAGATGCAGTTCCAGTTTGAGTGGTAAGATGCTCTGCTGGACCACTCCAAGATGTGTTGCTCTGCTTAGGCTCCATTTAAAGGGGTCATATGATGCTTTTTTTAAAGATAATTATTCTGTGTATTTGGTGTAACAGAATATGTTGACATGCTTTAATGTTCAAAAAACACATTATTTTTCAGATACTGTACATTATTGTAGGTCCTCTATGTCCCGCCTCTCAAACGTTTCGTTTTCTACAAAGTCCCTCCTTCCGACAAGCGCAGTCTGCTCTGATTGGCCAGCTGACCCAGTGCATTGTGATTGGCTGAACACCGCAAACACTCGTCGGAAATGTAACGCCCCTTACCATAATCGTGAGCTTCATCTTTCAAAATAAATGAAAAGACAGTAAATAATGTCATTAGTTTTACCATCAGTTCAAGCCCGAAAGGGGAACAGAGTCGCGTGACAGACACAGTGATGAAGCTGCTATGTGTTTGCAGTACACAAGCCACGGTTAAGACAGCTGACTCCACTGTGATGTGACCCTGTCTCTCTCTCTCTATATGTGGGGGCGTGTTAGAATGAGCCGTTTTAGGGGGGCGTGGCAGAGTCTTAACTTTGATAAAGAATATCTCTTTGGGTTTGAGACTTTAGTCTTTGCAACGTCAGGGATCTTATCTATGCACAATCAGCTTGTAACACTCCAAAGAGAAAGGAAAACTTGAAATCGCATCATATGACCCCTTTAAAATATGTAGAAGGAAGAGGTGTTTGGCATGTTTTAGTGAAGACTTGCTGTGACTTGCAGACCGAAAGGTACTTTATCTGCATCCCTCTGAACACTTGCCTCCTCGTGTCCCGAATACAAAATCACACCTCCAAAATGCATGATGTATGCTGAGTCATGGCTCACACTCCTGCCAGACAGTGTTTGCTGACCTTTTTCTAAGTGACTTTTGCAACAAACATATGTGAATAAGTTTAAAAAAGGGCAAAAGCTACTAATAATCTTAAGTAAGGCTTGCAATATTTTGGTGATGTAAATTTGTGTGCCATTTTGGTGTGGTAAATTCTAGATTGATCAAAACCTCACTGCTTGCATGAAATTATATGTTAAAGGTGCCACAATAAATAAATAAACAAATAAATAAATAGAACATTTCTAATTGACAAAAAGCACCAAATCATAACTATTTCAAATCAAGAATTTACTGATTGTGTTAACATTAATGTAAACATTAATTTTATGATTAAGAACTTCGAAAACGTCTGAGAACCACTGTACTAGAGGTGTATTTTATGTATGTCAGTTGGTCAGACGGGCATTCGTACTGCAGGCATATTACAGCCAGATGTAGTTTCTACACATATGGCTATTACAGCATGTCCTGAGTGGGTCCTTCATCCTTAGCCAAACTGACATGGATTCACATTGCATAGCATGCTTTTGCGCACTGTAATCTCCTTCTTTTTGGGGGCAGTTCAGTTTATGCTGACAGCAGTACTTGCACTCAGCTAGAATATTTGTACACATGGCCTCAACTTTTTGAACAGTTTTATTTAAAATGTTCAATAACCCTAGCCACATTTATAATTGTGAAATATCTTGTGTGCTTAAAAATGATTATTTAGCAAGTTTATATCAGGCATATTTGAGTTCCTTTTTGTATGAATTGCTTCATATCTTGATTCTATTCACGTCCTGATTTCTGTAAAATTCATGAAATTTGTTTCATAGAATTTTATTTCCCCTTTTTAGTATAAAAGAGGAGAAGCTCTGTCTTGAGAAAGAATACCAGGACCGGGGTCTGCTGGACATCAACATGGAGCAGATTGTTGCTGAGTGTAAGTCTCTGCGTGATAAACTGGCTTGAGATACACGGCTGAAAGACAAGCTTATGCGAGCCCTGAAGAGGAATGAACTGCAGCTGAAACAGGCCACAGACTCTCATGAGAGGACCCAGGCTCAGGTGACTCAAAACACATCTAATTTCTTATAATGATAATGATAATAATAAATAATTATATCAATGGTCATACTGTAAGAGTGTTTTCAAAATTTGCCAGGATTTGGCAACACAAGAATGATGTTTAGTGGAAATTACTGCAGAAGCAAATATTTTGTGACGTCCTACATTGCAGAATTGCCGTGAAGCCATTTCTTTCTCACGTTATGTGGATAAAGGCTGATCATGGTTATTTTATAATAACAGGAACTATTAGTTCCTTAGTATTTTAGAGATTTTTGTTACATAAGACATAAGTGGCCTGGTAGCACTTGTGTGCAAATATCCAGTTCCCCCATAATTTTCTGTCTGCTTTTCAGCTGCCTTTTCATTACAATGGAAAAAGGTCCCCAAAAAGAGACCCTTAAATTGAATGATCTTTTCTTAAATGTTATACTGACATAAAGCGTATAGTAGCTGTCATGAATTACATTTGGGAAGTTGATGTCTTGTGTTTTAACATGCTGTACTCGATATAAAACTATTTTAAGCAGCATTATGGTAATATATGGTAACATCATAGTTTTATAGTTAGTATGCATGCAGCTTTTATGAGCTTATATTAATTGAGAACCCACCATGAATATTTTTTCTTTTATTAATTATTTTATCACACCATTTAGTGAAGGTGCAAAGGTGATCTTTGAAAAAGTTACAGGACCTAAAATACATGTTCTCTTTTAAACTATAGACTATAAAAAAATAATTTGCTTGTTTTATATATATTGTTTAATTTTTTTGTGTAGAGAGAGACAGTCCCAGATGGTGACTGCTTGTTGCAGAGAAGAAGAGATCTGGAAAAGGAAGTGGAAAACCTAAAATGCAGTTTGATTAGCAAGGTATGTACAGTACATTATGACAAATGGCTTTCAGTTGACATAATGTCTGAGTGGGGTGGCAAGATACATTACAAAATGAGTTTGTGTCCACTTGTATGTTTTCATGTGTCTATGTGTGAGAGAGTAGCAGTCTGTGGGGCTGAAGGTCTAGCTGGTTCAAGAGTATGTGGATCAGGAACAGACTTTGATTAGAGAGTCCTATCGCCATAGATACGAGCTTCAACACCTTCATCATCTCATACTTATCAAAGCAGATGAAAGAGAGCAGAAGAGCAGTGAGCTCCTCAAAGCACAGGTTAAGCCCTTTACCTATCCAAAACATTTACAGCAGGGTTCCTCAAATCTGCGCTGCAGAGTTTATTTCCAACCCTGATCAAACTCACCTACCTGTGATTTTCTAATGATCCTGAAGACATTGATTAGCATGCTCAGGTGTGTTTGAATATGGATAGAGCTAAAATCTGCAGGAAAGTGGATCTCGTGGGCCAGATTTGAGGATCCCTGATTTACAGAATTGTCATTTTTGGGTGAGCTATTCTGTTATGCTTGATGATTGATATGATTGTTGTTGCAGCTAAAATATAAGCGTGTCAAGCAAGATCTGCAGGGGAAAGGACTGGTTATTCAAGAACACTTGAAACAGACTCAAGAGACCCAGTCAAGGTACTTACTGGTGATTGACACGTACTCTATAGACAGGCTAAAATAGAGCTGAAACTTTTGCCTAATTTAGAAAGAATCTAGTTTGTTAGCCTGTAGTCTGTAAAGTAAAAGTGTACTTAAATGTTTTTTTACCCTCAACAGGTTGGGTGTGTTTGCTAAACTGTATGAAGTCACCGAGCGGAACAAATACCTGAGCCTGATCCACATCTCAAACCAGAACCTGGCAGAGGTGCAAGAGAAGCTGGCCAAACTGGAAGAAAATCTTAAGACACTGCAATCGAACAAAGACAAGTACTGTAGCTCTCACGTTATAGGTTATACCTCTTTTTTTTTGCATACTACAATCTGACTACACCACACCATAAGATAACGTTTGGTTAATGTGCTTGGTTTCACTCTAGGATGCTGCAAAAGTCCCGTCTACAACACTCTCACAGCTACAAGCTCAGAGACTGTATGAAGAATGAGATCTCAAGGGTGTTACAGGTTCTGCAAGAAATGCACCAGAAACGAGAGGAGCAGAAATTTAACCTCGGCAAACTCACGGAGACAATCAACATGCTGGAGGAAAAAAAGTTGCATATGTGCATGAGCTACGAGGCTGCCATGCAAGAACGCACCCAGCGGTGGGAGAGTTATAAGGTCTGTCAGGTGAATTCTTACAGTCTGGGATGGCATTTGCACCATAACTTTATATCTGTGTTTGTGTTCTCAGGGCTGTGCAGCTTGTAGAAAAAGAGCAGGAATTGTGTATTTTCTATGAGAAGCTAAATGTGCTGGTGAAAATGATTGAAGACAGCAACCTGAAGATACAGAGCATGGAGGATGAAATCAGCAACCTGAAAATTTAACAGAAAGACCAAGAAAGACAGAATAATCTTCTCATGAAACAGTTCTTCAGTAAACAGGCACTAGAGGAAGAAAGCATCTTATTACAGATACAGGTACCTCCATCTAAATTCTGAAACTACTGTGCAACCTTTATTTAAAACAACAATGAAAAAAGGGGGTCTTCCAGCTTTTGCATCAGATTGGGTGAAGCAGCCAAATAGATGATCTGTCACAGATACATAAATCAAAAAACAAGTTCCAACAATATAATCAGATTAAACAAACACACTATAATGCAGTGGAATGTAAGTAAAGGTTAGATTATATATAATATTCCAAACATTTATTGCCATCTAAGGTGGCACACATACTCACAGATGTGCTCTTTTTACCATTTATAGTTCCTTCTTAGAAATAAAAGTGAAATAAACCATCTTGGCAAGAATCTCCTTGATAGTTTTATACCACTGTGTTTAATCAACATATTCTCTTCATATAAACATCTACTGCATCAGTGCAGATAAAAGAAACACTTAAATATTAGATTGTGTTACTAGTTCTCATCCTTGCTGTAGGGCTTAATGTCAGGGGTAAAAACATATTATGTCCTCAGACACTGTGTGCAATGCCAAACTATAGTTCAAGTCCAATATTTTTCACTACATTTACATTTATGTCACAAATTCTACATAATACTGATGTGGAGAAACACTTCCTGAAGTCCAAACACATTATGGCTACATTGAAAATATCAGCTACACTACCGTTCAAAAGTTTGCGGTCAGTAAGATTGGTCATTAAATTGATCAGTAGTAACAGTTAAAACTTGAATAATGTTACCAAATTTTTTTAAAATACTGTAAATGCAGTGTTTTAACTCTCTATTCATCAAAAAATTAATGTATCCTTGTTTCCACAAAAACATTAAGCATATTCAGCTTTATTAATAATAATAAGAAATGTTTCTTGAGCACTCAATCAACATATTAGCCTGATTTCTGAAGGATCATGTAACACTGAAGACTGGAGTAATGACTGTTGATAATCCAGTTTTTCCATCACAGGAATAAATTACATATAAGACTTCTTTCAAGAAGATTAAAGCAGAAACAAAGGTTTCTTAGATTGCTTAAGAAGGCTTTTATTAATCAGCTTGCGGAGAAATGATTATTATTATAGGCAAATGATTAAGACATCATTTAACAATCCAGTTAGGTTGCCTTTATTATGTTTGTGAAGACATTTCCAATCATTTGGCCTTCAATTGAGCACAACAAAACAAGTACCACACCTCATGTCGACACCAGATGCAATGTAATCTTTAGTGACTGAAAAGCACAATGACACATCTGCCACCATCCTGACGCCGTTTATCCAAATGACTCACAGAGGGATACAAACACACAATACTCACAGCCTGTGCATCTGTGTAATGAGAGCAAAGGGGCTTTAAATGAGTCCACTGTTTTAATTGTGTCCTGATGGTGCGGCTGTTTTTTTCTGTGCCATAGCTGTCTGAGATGAAAGACAGACTGACTGAGCTAGAAAAGGCTTTTGTGAACCAAACCAGAGCAGGAAAACCGAGTGGAAAAGATCTGTCTCTTGAGGAGCTCATCAAGAAGATTGAACAGGTACAGTTAAAGTCCACATAACGGGAAATATTTGGAGGTTAATGCCTTGCTTGGCAGGGACCCTCCTGTTGGTCAGAATTTATTTTTATTTGTAACACTTGATTCTATATGCTATTTTTTATTTAATAATTATATAATAATAAATTTGTGCCCTCTAGAAGCTTGCATTCTGCAAGTGAACGTCGCTTTATTGTGCCATCCCAAAGAGAGCAGCCGAGTCTTTAGCCATCTTCAACAATCGCCTAAAAACACAACTCTTCCATCTTTATTTGACTCTATTCTTAAAAAATTAATTCTTAAACTCTAAAAACTAATCTTTTTGTATTCTATGTTTTCTTTTTATTTATTAAAAATTAAGAAAAGCAAAAAGGGCCTCTAACACTAGCTTGCTCTATTCTATCTGTATTCTTATTTATTATTAAATAAAAAAAACTTGCTATGTGTACTGCGTTAAGCTAACTGAGACTTGTTATAGCACTTGCATATCATTGCTCTCTTGTTGATTTTGATTGCTTCCATTGTCCTCATTTGTAAGTCACTTTGGATAAAAGCGTCTGCTAAATGACTAAATGTAATTTAAATCATTTTCTAAATATTATTTTTAAGAATTCTTTAAATTCTAGACCTAGTTTGTGTTATATTATACAAAATATTTTATTGCATAAAATGAGATGATGCTGACTTTTTAAAGGGTAATAATTTCTCAATTTAATCTAATCTATTTTTTTTCTAAAACATGATTTCTTATGCTATTACATTATTTGATAATTATATAAATATTATTTTTAATAAATATTATTATTATCAATAATTATTTCTATTCTAGACCTAGTTTGTTATACATATATTTGTACAACATATATATTTGTTTAACAGATTTCATTGAGGCAATGTTGACTTAATTTGATTAAATCTAATAGATAATTTCTCAATGTAATCTAATCAAAAAATTCTCATAATGAGAATGTTATCAACTGATTAAATTAAAATATCTCATAAAATGACTACACAGGGTGTATTTTATATAGTTAGAAAAATATGCACTCGTATAGATAAAAAATCAAAAGGAAAAGTTAATGTCACTCACTGGTGTGTGGGTGTGTTTAGTTAGAGGTGCATTTGGCAGATAAGGAGATTCAGCTCTTGGAAATGGAGCTTGTGTATGAGCAGGTTACACGCCTTTCCCAGCGCTTCCAAATCAAAGCTGAGAATGGTAAAGAAGACACACTGCATCTGGCTAAGAAAGTAAGTTTACAGACAGATTTACTGTAACACTGCATAGCAACATGGTTGGTTTTGCTTCAGGACTCTTTAAGGAGAATTTATACTGGACCTCAAGTGGTAAACCAGAATACAAAATACTTGATGCTTTGACACCCTGCAGACCTCATGGTCTCCAAAAAACATCAGTTGCCCACATTAATGAACCATAGCAAGCTGTCCTTCAGCTTAACTAAACCTCAAACTAATGTGCTGTTACAGTAAACACATAAGGTCATGTAGCCAGGAGTTTTAGCAAATTCATTTAGAACATGTTTGTGTTTTAGGTGAACGAGCTACAGGCTCAGATCAGGGAGCGCACTCGTAAAATTATGGCAGTGGTAGCAGAGCTGTCCATGAGACAAGCGGAGTGTATGACCCTACAGCAGGAGATGAAAGAGAAGGAACTACAGCTGGACTTGTGTCAGAGGAGTGTGGAACAAGGCCTGCCCCCCTCAGACAACATAGAGAACGAGTGGCTGCGTTGCCTTCGAGATCAGCACAGACGCCAGGCAGACGCAGAGGAAAAAGCCAGGGTAAGCTTCCAAATGCACTGAAATCTTACAGTGCCCTCTAGAAGCTTGCATTCTGCAAGTGAACGTCGCTTTATTGTGCCATCCCAAAGAGAGCAGCCGAGTCTTTAGCCATCTTCAACAATCGCCTAAAAACACAACTCTTCCATCTTTATTTGACTCTATTCTTAAAAAATTAATTCTTAAACTCTAAAAACTAATCTTTTTGTATTCTATGTTTTCTTTTTATTTATTAAAAATTAAGAAAAGCAAAAAGGGCCTCTAACACTAGCTTGCTCTATTCTATCTGTATTCTTATTTATTATTAAATAAAAAAAACTTGCTATGTGTACTGCGTTAAGCTAACTGAGACTTGTTATAGCACTTGCATATCATTGCTCTCTTGTTGATTTTGATTGCTTCCATTGTCCTCATTTGTAAGTCACTTTGGATAAAAGCGTCTGCTAAATGACTAAATGTAATTTAAATCATTTTCTAAATATTATTTTTAAGAATTCTTTAAATTCTAGACCTAGTTTGTGTTATATTATACAAAATATTTTATTGCATAAAATGAGATGATGCTGACTTTTTAAAGGGTAATAATTTCTCAATTTAATCTAATCTATTTTTTTTCTAAAACATGATTTCTTATGCTATTACATTATTTGATAATTATATAAATATTATTTTTAATAAATATTATTATTATCAATAATTATTTCTATTCTAGACCTAGTTTGTTATACATATATTTGTACAACATATATATTTGTTTAACAGATTTCATTGAGGCAATGTTGACTTAATTTGATTAAATCTAATAGATAATTTCTCAATGTAATCTAATCAAAAAATTCTCATAATGAGAATGTTATCAACTGATTAAATTAAAATATCTCATAAAATGACTACACAGGGTGTATTTTATATAGTTAGAAAAATATGCACTCGTATAGATAAAAAATCAAAAGGAAAAGTTAATGTCACTCACTGGTGTGTGGGTGTGTTTAGTTAGAGGTGCATTTGGCAGATAAGGAGATTCAGCTCTTGGAAATGGAGCTTGTGTATGAGCAGGTTACACGCCTTTCCCAGCGCTTCCAAATCAAAGCTGAGAATGGTAAAGAAGACACACTGCATCTGGCTAAGAAAGTAAGTTTACACACACTGCACAGCAACATGGTTGATTTAGATCAGTCCTCAAATGGTTTTGCTTCAGGACTCAGAATTTACATTGGATCTCACGTAGTAACCCACAATACTTGATGCTTCGACACCCTGCAGACCTCATGGTCTCCAAAAAACATCAGTTGCCCACATTAATGAACCATAGCAAGCTCTCCTGCTTCTTAACAAATCCTTCAGATTGACTAAACCTCAAACTAATGTACTATGTTACTGTAAACACATAAGGTCATGAAGCCAGGAGTTTAAGCAAATTCATTTAGAGTGTGTTTGTGTTTTAGGTGAACGAGCGGTGGTAGCAGAGCTGTCCATGCGACAGGCAAAGTGTATGACCCTACAGCAGGAGATGACAGACAAGGAACTACAGCTGGACTTGTGTCAGAGGCGTGTGGAGCAGGGCATGCCCCCCTCATACAGCATAGAGGACGAGTGGCTGCATTGCCTTTGAGATCAGCACAAACGCCAGGCATACGCAGAGAAAAAAGCCAGGGTAATCTTCCAAAAAGCACCAATGACTCAAATCTTACAGTAAACGCAGTTCCTGTTGATCATTAAATATGAAATTATGGGTCACAAAACCTGTCAAGTACGTCCATATCTAATTTCATGAATCAGATTAAATAATTAAGAAATTATATTTTGCATAAAGAAAATGAAGTTTATTGTTAGGATTAAAATGTATTTTTTGACAGTATTTTCATCACAATTACACATATGCCTCTCCCCATTTCTCATTACCTCTTAAACTGTTATGAGAGAAAAAAAATATATATATATATAATATTTAAGTTAAAAAAAAATTTTTATTGTATAATTTGTCACTGCATTACAGTATTTAGAATGTAATAAGAATCACTGTTCAAAATAATTATTTATTATTTAATTTCCAGACACATTTCAGTAATGGGAATTTGTAAAGGAAATGTACAATAATTACACAATGAAAAACAAAATCATAAAAATGTTCTCAAGGAAAATATAACTTTTGATTGATTTTAGCATGAAGGGACCAAGACGTGCTTTAATGAGATTTGTCCTTATGAGAATCTCAGTCATGATTGGTCAATTTAAATTCATTCTACTATTATAAGGGCAGTGGTGTTGGATCAGGTCGGTGCTAAAGCACAGATGTCTCTCTGTTTTGAATCATACTTTAATTGAAATATTTAGGTAAATATTTAAACCACCTATTAACATCAGGTTTGTGTGATACTGAAGTATTCTTATGTTTGTGTTTGTTAGCTGGCTGAGGAAGACGAGTGGAATCAGCTTCCAAACGGTGTTTACACCAAGGCTGAGCTTCGACCCAATGCTTACATCCCCATTGACGATCCTTTGCTGGTGCCCAAACACTACGGAGCCCTGGCCCCCTTTAAACCTACCGAACCTGGTGCCAATATTCGCCACATCCGCAAACCAAAGTACAAACCCATTGAGATCTAGAGTGAGTCTGCAAAATCATGATGCTTACAGATACAAAAATAAAAGTCCAGATGTGCTCCCATTCCTGAGGAATCTTGTCCATTTCCTCAGAACTAGTAATGCTAACATAAGACTTGTTTGTCATTTGGGCCTAATTTCTATGCTTAGCAGCCCAGTGAGGCTCCTTCTGGCAAAATGCTGGGAATTCAGACAGTTTCTTTAGAGATCTGCCAGAGCTGAGGGGTGGGAGAGGAGTTAGACATGATGCTATGCCCTCTGGAGCCACGCACAGCTGAATCATACAGAGAAATTAATTACAGAACTAAAAGGGACATCCTATGGAATTGTTTTCTCATTTGATATCACAAAGTTTATTATGAAAGATTCACATAAAAAACATTCATTATTGAGCATCCCACAGTGTATACATATAAATACATATACATATGCACAGGCCCCATTCGAAAATATATGGGAATGCAATTTAGACACAATTTAAATTTTAAATAAAATATGAACAATCAAAAATTAAATCAAAAATTGAAAAATACTAATGCTAATTTTTAAGTCCCATTTTGTGTTTTTTTTATGTGTAATAAATTCAGAATGTTGATTATTATGAAAGATTCACATAAAAAACATTCATTATTGAGCATCCCACAGTGTATACATATAAATACATATACATATGCACAGGCCCCATTCGAAAATATATGGGAATGCAATTTAGACACAATTTAAATTTTAAATAAAATATGAACATAATCAAAAATTAAATCAAAAATTGAAAAATACTAATGCTAATTTTTAAGTCCCATTTTGTGTTTTTTTTATGTGTAATAAATTCAGAATGTTGAAGATAAACAATTTTCAGTATTTTATAATTACATTTGCAAAAATATTTGAAGGCAAGAAAAATGATTTGCTTAATGATTGCATGGCCAATTTATAGCCAAATCATTTGGATGGTTTTATACTTTAGCATTTCACCAACCCCTGATCTTGGCACAACTATATCTTAATCAACTTCATTAATAGTGTGGTTTTCATACACATAATAGCTCAAAGCGCTTTACAGAAAAGTAACCAATAACCATCTAAACACAGCTGCAAAGTGAATAGCATGCCTTACAGGCTAAACAGTATAATTGCAAACATACAATAGCAGCAATATAAAATAACCTTTCAGGAAATTGCTATCGACAAGAAGCATCTTATTTTGTAGAATATAAAAACTAAGCATGAAGAGTATAATGAATATATTATTTTTTTATTTCTTGTTTGTGAAATATTCACAAATGTACCCATTTGACCCCATATAACATCTGCGGGAAAAAATGTTTTTGTTGTTGGTGCTCTTCCATCGCATCTGTGTGTATAGAAAAGTGCATAATATTCCCCATACGTATTGGCATCAGTAGAGTCAGTACGTGTCCATCTGGGTACTAAAATATGATAATTTAAGAGCAGACTGGCAGCCAGGAAATAATCTTTGGTCAACAGCATGACTTTGGGCTTCAGTTTTTAGTAAGATGTCACTAACATTGAGATTTCTGTACATTACTACATTCACCCGAATAAATCAAGCTTTTTTCTTTGGCCAGGTGGCACTTTTTCCCCCCTAAATTCTCAGAATTTTTTCCTTGTTTCCCTTTTTACCACTTTAACCATTTGTACTGGGCTGTTTTTACTGGACTTCGAAGCCCAGCTTGATCTGTGTCTGCTTCAAGGCCATCTCCTCCACAAACCTGACATCCACATTCTCTTCAAAAGGGTTCTGAGCTAAAATACAACACCCACACTATTATTACCTTACAGTAAATGGCAACATTTACAATCCTATAACATATTTTATGAATAACGTCATCTCTGAAATCGTGTACCTTGTTCCTCCCTGTTCCAGAGAATCTTGGTGAGGTAGTTTAGGGGCAGGAAATCAGGATAGGAACATGACTTGCCATAGTCCAAGAGAGCAGAGTCCTAAAAGAAATATCATGCGTTTAGCTGGTAAATGTGGGAACATTTGTTCTGATCAAAGAGCCAAGTCCATGACTCAGTTTCCTAAGAATCAAAACACTTGATTCTTTGTCGATTAAGAACTGAACATCTAAACCGCAGTTGTAATATTTCATTCAGCGTCTAGTCTAATAAGCGGTTTCATCCAAGTATTATTTTCGGCTGTTTGGCAGATATTCATACCAGTTTTAAGCCGTAGTGTTTTTCTAAAAAAAGAAAGCCTCAAATGAAACCAAAAGCTCCCTCAGCTCAAACTGTAGTAATAGCATACTGGTGAAACTGACAAATGCTCCAGTGTATTTGTGTTTGCGTTCTGAAGAGCATCAAAGGTTCCCTTTCAATACTTCACTCGTACTGCGTCTTGCTTAAGACGCATATGGGAAAAAGCCTATTTCATTCACGCAGTGAAACTGCACGGCCATGGGTACGTGCAGGGCTTTAAAAACATCAGACGAAGCCCGCCAAAGCCCGCCAGAATGGGCGGGGCATCTGGCTATATAAGTGGGCGCCCGCCACAGAATTCTCAGATTTTTTCTCCTTCAGCGGCGACTATACGTCTCAAGCTGATCCGAAGCCGCTCGCCGTTGACACGCCTTCGCAGCTGGAATCGGGACCTCTCAGCTCGGCTGACCTGCTTCTCCGCTTCTTCAGCAACGCAGCAGTTCCGGTCCGGTTCCCCTGCCGCCATCCGGCAACTTCAAAGAGCTTCTAAAAGAGCAGCGGTGTTGTTGCAAATGCCGCACCGTTATTGCAGCTCGTGCGGGTCTCCCCTGCATGCCGATGACGGCCAGAAGGAGTGCGTTTCCTGCTTGGGGAAACCCCATGCGGAAGCTACGCTCACGGAAGCTATTTGCTCTCATTGCGAGAGTTTTAGTCTCGCCTCTCTCCGCTCACGGATCGCTTTCTTTTCAGAGGGCGACTCCGCCCCCCGCGCCCTCCCGTTTTCTTCCTCCCAGGGACCTGTGAGGAAAAAACAGCGGGG